>NW_020956943.1:13287-62115 GCF_003031625.1 Empidonax traillii
TAAATACCTCTCTCTATTAGTAAGGGAGAATGCAACATCTAGGAGCAGAGGATTTTGCAATGGGAAGATGCCCATTGCAGAGAAAGGAGGATCAGCTTGTGTTAAGTTGTGAAAGGTATGAAGCTTCTAGTTATAAGGGCAATCCCTCGCTCCTCCTTTGCAGCTGGGTAGAAGAGGATAGAGGCTCTGAGCAGAGAGACAGGGCAAGGCATGTGGGAGGAGAGCTTCTTCCATATCTTGCACCTAACAGGCTCTTGCAGGAGCTACAGGGAGATTAGTCTTCCTGAAACACAGCTTGGGGCTCTCCCTGAGCAGAGCAGTTCTGCAGGTACTGGACACTGAGCTGTGCTCAGGCAGCCTAGTGCTGCTCTGACATTGGGATGGGAACTGGGGAGTAAGGTTCCCAGAGATTAGACTGAAGCTGTTGTCAACACATCTGATAAACTTGTGCTGCTGCAGTTAAATATGATAAACTACATGTGGATAATTAGTTTAAAACTTACTGTATTCACACAAGTGAAGTGTTAGGCCTTGGAGCTCTCATTCACATCATTATTTTTCATTTTCAACTTTTCCCCAGTGGATTAAATCTCAGGACTGGAATGCAGAAAACCTGCAGACATTTCCTCTTTTAATGAAATATCTTGATGTCACAGGCAGACCCTGACCAAATAATGAGCCTGAGTTTCTCCAGCTGTGAATAACACTTTGTGTATAACTCTATTCTGCTTCTGGCTTATAGCACAAAACAACCAGCAAACTAAAAAACTCCACAAATTACTTTCAGCTATTTTTCAGGCGTTAGGGTTTTTTTATTTTGTTTTGATTTTGGTTTTTTCTTATGGGATTGTAGATTAATCTGATAGAGTAATAAGTTAACTTAATTGCTTTTTTCTTAGCATTCACCCTCAAGAGTTTCCTACAGTCTTTTCATCCTTTGTAATGCCTGGAAGAGAGTACTGCTGTGATGTGTAAATGGAGCACTGAGCCCAAGTGGAACCTCCTTGAAGACAAACAATAATGAAGCTGTTGCCAGGTAATGGTTTCAATTTGTAAACTCCTTTTGGGGAAGAACCATATTTTTTTTTTAAAGCTATGTGAAAAGCAGAGTTTCCTTTTCATGAGAACTCTTGATTTTTCCAACCAGAGTGGCAGCAGCTCAGCTAACAAAATACAGCTTCCTGGACCAGCTGCAGATTAATTCAGCGGTGGAGAATGAACCCTGCCTGGGGCACTCTTTCACAGTGAGCCCATACACATTTTTTCAGGCTTCAAACCCAAGGTGTATGAGCTTGAAAATTTGCAGAGTGAGTGCTCTCACTGGCCTCCACCTCACTGCTGCAAAACTGGAGGAAAGCCCTGTATACGTGGAGGGTTCCTGGGCATCCAGGGTTCTGCCTCAGAGAAATCTGAACGTAGACCAGTATATGGGGGCCAACAGTAGCATGAGGGACTCCAGAGAGGTACGAAGCAGATTGTTTGTGGCATGGCAAACCAGGCTTCTGAGCAGGTTTGATATCTTTGATGAAGTGTCCTTGAAGAATGATAAGGTTCCTGGTTCCAAGGCAACCTACCTGCGAGTTGGTTTGAAGTTCAGCTCTGGGATGACAGAAGTTCACCAAACCAAAGTAAATTTAAACAAACATCTTGATACTAACACACTGGCTTTACTGGAACATTTCAAGCAGCTCTATGTTCATAACTAGCTTCAGAAATAACAACCAGTAAGAGACCAACTTTTTGAAATAATTTCCCAAGTAATGCATAGCTTCTTATTATACTTATTATTGTGCTGCTGCTCTGCTTTGGATTCTGCATACCTTAAGATGCTGTCTTTGGGGGGGGGGTTGATTAATATCATGAGGTGTTATTTAACTCCAGGAAATCTAATTTTTTTAAAATTACGTGTCAAGTCCTCAGGTTTCCCCTAAATATATCAAATCTCAACTGGCAGGTTACATGCCATAATCTCTTCTGAAATAGACAATTTTTCTGAAATTAGGCAGGTTTTATATCTACTGTAGCTGTTTCTTAATCTCCTTTACTATAGGATAAATAGAATGACACTATGTTTAAAAAACCCACATTGGATGTGTCAAATTACATATTCATATTTTCCTAACTTGGCTAGAACACATTTCTCATTATTTCCTAAAAAAAAAAATAAAAAAAAAAATCCCACAAGCCCAACAAAACAAGAAGCAGCAACAAAAAAAACCCTTTTATTCTTAATTTACTTATTATATCCTGTGCAAATCAGTGGAAGGATACAAAAAGTACTGCATAGATACAACAGTGAAACATGACGTTTTGAGGAATGTGAATTAACATGATGATTCAAATGTAGAAGCTGATTAGGACTGGAAGCAGAGTCATGAAACTTCATATTCTTACTGTAGGTTAAACAAGTTGTTTTTGAAGTGGCTCTTGTTTTATGTTTTAGTGACCTTTATCTCTAACTACATTCAGTTGTATTTGAAATTTATTCCCATAAGCTCTGTTGTTTCACAATCCCGAAATACACCTTATCTTGCACCAGTACACTTAGTATCCCCCATCAGTTGTGTCCCATTCCCTAGCTGCTAATGATATATGCTGTGGGTGATTCTGAACTCTATGCACTGAAAGGTCAGTGTTTCCACTAAATTAAGCAAAAAACAGAAAAGGTGTATTGCAGCCTCAGCAGAGAGACTAATGTGTGTTCCCTTCCTCTCCTGTCACTATTTTTCATGAAGGTTGATAAGATGTTTTGAAATGGCCTAATGGATTTAGAAGTGATGGGAAAGAGATTGTGGAGAGAAAATGGACCTGAAAGACAAAGGCAAAGATTTTTCCCCAGGAAGCCAGGCTGAGCTGTCATATGCTGAGCTTAGCTGGCAGAAGTGTTCAACAGACCCTCTTTCTCAGTGTATCTGCATATTTGGTTGTATCACTGCAGTGACTTTGAAGTAGGTGAGAAATCCTACAAAATCTGATTTGAAAAGTATTACATTAATTTTGCATGGTTGGAGATGACTGTTGAAGATGAAAGTAGCAGGAGAATGAGCCCAAAACTTTACTAATGTCTTATGTACAGACTTGTGTGATTATTATTGCTTTGCTTATTAATTGAATTTACTTGCAAATGTTGACAAATATCCCAGTTTATGAATCATTTGCCCGGTGCATAGTTCTTACTTTAAAAGTTCATTATTCATATTTGTTATTTGCATAGAGTTCTGGGATCATGGCAATGCATTTCGGGTCTCATAATTTCACTCCCTCACGAGGGGATTCTCAAACCTGCCACAGACTCAGGATGGTAACATGATCCCTACACCGTAACACCCTGCTTTCTGCCACTTTTCTGTCTGTCACTTTGATGTTTTGCTGTTGCTCATTCAATAGACTACTTTTCTATCTTTTCTTATTACCCTGGCTCGCCATCCTCCAATTTTCCGCCATTGTCCATCAAAATCTCACCTTCATATTGAAGGGTGATGTCAAGGAACTGCTTTAATTCATGGACAACACATGAATATCTGCATGTTTATGGCCTTTTTCATATATTTTGGGCAAATTAATGTCTTCTTCCACTATAACGTGAATGTAAAAATAGTTGCTGTATCTGCAAATACAGTAGTCTGCAATGCCATATTTTTGACCCCTCAATAAAGCCACAGTACTTAGAGGTCACATGTGCTAGCAGAAATGCACAGTGCATGTAGCTTTGAAGCAGCAACTCTCTTGCCTTTGCTCTGCGTTCACGCCACTGGGAACTCCCCTTTGCTGTCGCTATGATTTTAAGTGAGAAAGCATCTGTGCAAATAAGTTGTATAGCAAGTTCAAAGCATTCCTTAAATGATTATAGGAAATCTCTTGATAAGAGGCCACAGAAGTTGACTTTGAAAGCTAAATGAGATGTGCTGTGTTTATTGATAGTGAGCGTGGGGTTTTGTGTTGGACATAGGTAGCTTTGCCTCCACTGTTGTGCTCACTGTTATAAGAATGAGAGGCAGGTTCATAAGAGTACCAAACATGGCATGTTCTGCTTCCAAAGCCAATTATGGGGCAGAGAAACCCTGTGAGAGAGATTATAGTATATTTGCATTCGGTCTGGGTTAAAGACCCAAATAAGAAAACTATGCTATTAGTTCAGTCCTACACGACAGAAAAGGCTATGTCCATTTGCAGCAGCAGGAGACCACAGCTGTGGAGAGGGAGACCTGACAAGTCTCTGATAGATTTGTCCACCCATAGAATGTGATGTGGAGGGACAGAAGTAAGACATGCAATTCTTCTTCTCTGCTTTCTCATCATATTTCTTTCCTGGCTGTTTCAGCAAATAGTCTCTTTTATTCGTAAAGACAGACATTAACATCAGTTGTGTTACATGAAGCACGGCTAATCTATTAGAACAAACTCTTGGACTTGAATCTTTAGTTTTGCAGGCAAATATGAGAGTCTTATAATAAATGAGTGTTTTTATGTGTACTGCTGAATAGAGATACCTGATCTTGAGACTGATAAATGCCTGTGACCCTCCAAGCAAAAAACCATTAGGTCATGAGCTTGTGCAATTAAGTTAGGGTGTTCAGAGTGAGCTCCCAGTGTAAATTCTCAAAGGGACATTTCTATCTCTCAAAGAACCACTTACTTACAGAATTAGATCACTGGACCAAGAAATTCTGCCATCATTTAAGACATAACCATCCATTCCGTGAAGATTAAGTGAATATTTTTGTCAATTCTGAGGTCAGAAAGTACTTTCATGTCTTTCTTCTCCCACATGAGGTTGACTTTCTATGAAACAAAGAATAAGCTCAAACAGCTGAGAAGCAGAGCAATAAGATCTGGTTCGAATTCTGTAGACCAGAGGTAATTTTAAATTCCACACTAGCTGAAAATGAGTGGAGTAGAAAAAGTAAAAATCTGCAATACTGGACTTCTGATTGGATGCCTCAATAACTACACAGTCTTTTTCTCCTCCTTTTGTTCCTATGACTAGGAACAATATTTGAACTGCTTTGTAAGAGAATGCTTCCTAGAAAATACTTTATCTCTCATAGTTATTACTAGTGAAAATGTCTAATGGTTTTTACAATCTGAATATTTTAAGCAGGTTCACTCTGAGTACTGTAGATCTGCATTATTCTATTTAACTCCTTTTAGCAGAATTATCCTTTAGTGAGTGAACCAGCCCCAAGGCAGGAGCTGGTTCCAATTTTATAAGAAAATCTTGTGATTTTCACCAGGTAATGGAAAAAAATATATGTAACTATGGAAAAAGCTGTGGTGTGACCTATTAGGCATTGGAGAATTCACCCTAGAGAAACCCTTTAAATATCAAAGTTCCAGATAAGACTTGTCATGAATATTAAAATTTATGTTCAGTACTAACACTCAGACACAGATCTTTAGGAAATTTGGCTTCACTGGTTCTGGTGTTCAAAAAATTGCTGTTTGCTATGTTATCTCTAAGTAAAAAATGTGCTGAATGCCATTCATGATTTTCTTTCTGGTACAAAGCAGAAATGCCTCCAGTTGTTTCTAGCAGAGTAGTTACGTATCCAATTTGTCTGGGGTGCAGAGGTTTCACATAGAGAACTACGAGATTTCTGGGACTTGAATGTTGGAAGGGCAGCGTCCAGGATGAGGAAACTTTCACATCCCTCACGGCACTTGCATTCACCTGAGATGGGGCTGCACTGGTTTTCTTTCTCTTACTGCATAGATCATCCCATTTCCAGTAGGAATATACCTGTACAGTGCAGTGAAAGCTCTGGGATCACTGTAGTCACAGTAGTCACAGTGCTGAGCTGCATTAGCACAGCTGGACACTTTCAGGACAGGACACTGGTATTTTATATACTACACTATACTACATAGCTATAATGTATAATATGGTTCCATACTATTTCAGGATAAGTATGAGACTCAAAGGCAAAATCTTACCAAATCATAGTTTAAGTGATGGTGTTTAAATTGATTTTCAGTGAACAAGAATGTTCTTGGCATAATACGCTGCTGCTTACGCACCAAGGCTGCTGTCACGCTGTAACTGAGGTTGCCACAGGTGCTGGTTAGACTGGAGCTATCAAACCATTTATCATACCATGCCTAAACTCCTAATAAGAAAGATCGTTGCCTACTTTTCTTTTAACAAAAGTTTTGCAAATTAAATCTTTTAAACGGGATGAAAGCATGTCATTTTCCTGAATGGTTTCTTGGCTAAACTGATATGTTTTTGGAAAGAAAGATGCCTTTAAGTGAAAACTACATGGGCAGGTCAAAACATATAAATGGGAAAAAAATGAACAGCTTAATTAAATGTACTTGAAGTTCATCATTATGATTAATGGTTCTCTAAGCTTTTGAGAGTGCTCAAATAACCATGTATTAAATTGACAGGATTTTTTCAATATTCTATATTGGCGGATGTTCATTAGAAGTATCTAATTATTAGGGGTGTATTTTCTCAAGTTCTTTAAAGATTTATGGTTGAATGTATACACCTCTTTTCCTAGAGAAAAAAACCTCGTTATACTGCAGTAGTAAATATTGTTTTAATGTGCTTAATTTTTTAGACTTCTTGAGTTGGCCTAGACTCACTACTGGACTTTAACCTACACAAAACAGATATGCTTTTCTATAACAAGATAAGAAATTCTGCACAAATTGCAGATTACAGATTGCAGATTGCTACTAGATTACACACATTGTGGCTCTTTTGATCTTTCTTATTACATTATCGGGCTAATTAACTGTATCAGTACATTGGTTTGACGTGACATTAAATCAGTGCAAAAAATTTGTTAGCTGGGGCCTGAGCCATTGGCTGTGCTCCATCTGAGTTGTATCATGCTGCACTACCAGCTGTGGACAGCTTTCAGGGAGGGAAGGCTGTCGTGCTGGCTCTTAGGGCACTGTGACATGCATTGGACACACCAAGGAAGGACAGAGAACATGTGTGTGACATAGTGAGTCACAGCTGTCTGGAGGCTTTTGAGGCACCGCATAAATGCACCTACACCTTAACAACTCTAACAGTAGAATCTGGAAGCGTGGTGGTTTCAGCTGCTAAAATTCATGCTGGCAGGTTCATACACAGCTTTACTAGTGTTGTGCAGTGCACTCCTTGGGCATAACTGGGAAATGAGCTCAATATGTTTAGCTGGGCACCTATACACACAAACATTAAACTTTTGTGAATAGTAGAATAGAAGAAAGTGCCCACTTAAAATCTATTTTCTGGAATTTTTTTTTTTTTGATCTAGGAAGCAGTTGAGATATATTAATATGAATTTATGATGTGTGATATGGTTTACGATACATGAAATGTTTGCATATCACAGGAAGGAACTGAATCAGGCCTTTGATTTTTCTAAGCATTTAGTGAGTGTCCTCTAAAACTGTCATAGGTAAAATTCCTTTTGAGTTTAGGAAAGAGATACCTTAGCACCACTTCGGACTTCTGGACTTCTTTTAAGACCTGCATCTTTGTCCCTCCTATAGCACTCATTTAGCTGAAAAATGGATGGACAGTATAGGAAGAAAAGGCTCAGTTACAGACAGCTTAATTTGCTGAATGAATCTTTCTGATCTGAAAGCAGAATAATTTGATGGATTCCACTATCAATACTGTGCCCTTACACGTGCAATCTACTTGCAAATGTAGGTGCATTCTGTGAAATGGCAGGTACTGATAAAGATGTCAGCTTCATTAGTCAAACAATCTGAGAGTTCAAGGTTGATAATGAATCATTTCCACCATCATTCTTCATATCCACTTGAAGTTTGTCAGTGAATTAGCCTCTTAAATTAACCGAAAAAAAAGGCAGAACCTGTTGCTTATATGCTCTTCTCGGTGTTGTTTTTGTTACTTTGGTCTCTTGTCTTAATGCCTTGGCCATTGTTACAGTGCTAAAGCTTAGACTTAGCTGTATGGTGTTAACCATTTTACTGCAGTTTCATGGGAAGAGTTATACACATTTTCTCTCTCTATCATTTTAAAGTCCTGAAATTAGGCTGCAGGCAGTCAGCTGAATTTACAGAGGCTGATGTGGTGTACATATATGCTCATGGCTTATTTTATCCTAAATATGGGAGAAGTGCCTTTTGGGTTCACTTTATAGCACTCAAAATTCTGTCTTAATCTAAGGCATAATGAGATCAAAATGCAAATATGCTTATTGTGTTACTCTCATCACGTCATGAATTGGTTGGAATTACTGATGCATGCCTCCAAATCAGGTTCTGTGGATCAGAAAACCCAACAAAAACAAACAAACAAATTTCAAAATCAAACAAACAAAAGAGGAAAAGCCAAAACACACCAGCACCAGAAATCCCCAACATGGAGGGAAGCTACAAAAAAGAGATATGGACATTTCTCCTTTTTCCTTTAAAAATAAGAAAATGAACTTCAAATGTGTTATAAGTCATATGTTTTTCTAGTTGCAGTGAATATTTGCTCCTTTCCATAGGAAACGGGTGATGCCCAGGGAAGCTGTGTTTTCAGATTGTAAGAGATTGTTGGACTATTATCCCTGTAATAAAATTCAATACTTCAAGTGAATGACTTGTTATTTAGTGAAACATGGCACAACATCGATTGAAGCAACCCATTAAGTCAAGACATCAAATATACCCTTGTGACACTGGACTAGGAATCACTGTTGAAATTGCAAAACTTGCTGGTAGTAGCAACCGAGCTCAAGACAAACACTGTCCTTAACTTATGCCACAGTGACATTAATGGTTCATGATATCATGCAGTGATCAAAGCCTTCTGGGAAGACATAGATGCAAAGGGACAATTTTCTTGGTGATCCATATCCACTATTTTTATTGAAGAAAGTACACCAGATTTGAAATTGAGTAGATGCTTACTTTAAAGTATCCAGAGAAATTCTAATCTTTAGGCTCTAGTATTTTATTTTCAAGCTTTGTAGAAACCTAGCCACTGATGTCTCTAAACATCACAACCATCAGAGTATTTTGTGAGTTACTTATTATATCAAGAAAAGCAAATAAATGCATTACTATTCAGTGCCTCTCAAACTTCAAGTTTTTCTGAACCTGTATGTATAAAAATGCATTCATAAATTCAGCCTGTGATCATGGTCTTCATCTTGAAAGCCTTATTTAAATACTCCTTTACACAAAGTTTCTTCTTGTGGTAAATGTTTTTCACTAGATCAGTAAGAAGCCAAATATCCAGGGTCCAATTCCCTTCATGTGGATGCCACCAAAGTGCCAGCTGCCCTGTTGCATCCCATGGGGTATCTATCAGATGGCTGATGGACTGTATTACCACCACCTTTTCTCCCACATAGTTCTTGTCAAGAAAAGTCAGATTTAAATTTAGTTTGGGATTTGAGGACTTTGCATAGACACCTTGCCTTTCTCCCCATCTGACCATCACTATCCATCTACTGTCTGTGCTTATGTCTTGGGAGCGTTTTGGCAAGCTGGCAACCCACAACAGATATACCATCTATAACATCCCTCCGTTAATGTTCTCACAATATTCTAAATCAACCAGAGGGGATTTCTCCCCACCCCAGGTTTTACATCTGGAACAAATGTAATTTTGCCTTGACTCCTGTGGTAAGAAGATTGGATCATTCTTTTATTTAATGTGTTCCTAATACATAGTTCTATTTGAAAGCAGAGGTTGTAGAGTTGCCACATGGTAATATCAAATTCAATCAAAATGCTTTTTATATGTCTGGTTTCTTTAATTGGGTATGCAAATTAGATACACTTAACATACCTTTTTATAACTGTTGATTCTTTCCATAAATAAATACTGTTTTGAGGCTTTACTTGTAGCTTTCAGAAGCAATTTACTTCCCTTGGGGAAGAATACTACCATTAAATACAACTCTGCTTCTTCAAGGAATTTCTAACCCTTTGGGGAAAATTATATTACAAACCAAAGGAAGTAATTCCTTTGTACAGGAAAGACACTCTATTACCTCCTTAGAGTTACTGAATTAAGAGTTGCTTAAAAGTAGAAACATTTTTTTACCTGCAAATGTTTCATGGAGAGTTCAAATGTTCTATTAATTGAAATATGTGATAGACAAAATCAGGCTTAAAGTTAGTGGGAGAATTAAGCTACACACAGGATTTAATTGTTTATATGTATCTAAAACTCTTTAGAAAATGGAATTGTCCCTTCACAGAAGTGCCCAGCAACGATCTTGTCTGTTGATATCATAAGAAGGTCTTTAATAAAGCCTTTAATTTCTAGGAATATTCCATATCCTTGGCAGTGGTTAAGTAATGTAATATTTTTGTTTTGAGTCCTGTCACTCTTTATCATTATCTCATTTGAATAGCCTCACTAAGAATAAGTACTATAATACATAATACAATAAATGCTCTTTATTATCATCATTTGAAAAGCAGTTTGCTAAGGATGATCTTAGAGGTCTTCAAAATACTTGATTTCCTCTTGCAAACTAGAAATGCAAATGTTTGCACAGCAGTATTTGTCTGGATACAAATAATATTTCCTAGCTTCTGTCTTTATTACGTCATCTCTGGTGCTTGGTAATAGTGAAGTACAAGTGCCATGGGAGATACTGTAATCTAAATGAACCAATAACAAGACCAATCTGTAGGGAAGCAGCACAGTAATTAAGACCCAGTGAATCCTGATGTTCCCTTGAGTGGCTCATGGGCTGGAATAACCACTCTGTTTTCCCCATGCAGCTGAAGAGACACCATCAATGAAACCACAGGATGGAAAAGTCATTACACTACCCATTCAGAATCGTTCCTCAGGACTGGATCCTGCACGTTACTTACGAGCCATGGAAGGGCATTCCCAGCTTTGGAGGAATTTGTCTTGAGATGTATATCTGTCTGCATTATAACTATTTTCTTCAGTGCCTCCCCATTTCCTCTCCATGTCCACACACAGTGTGGTCAGCAGCAAATAGCTCCATCCTATTGTTAGTCACGCAGGCCATTAGTTTAAAGAATAATTTTATTTACACGTGCTTCTTCTTTTCATGATTGTCATTTCCACAAATAGTTTTCTTATTTTAATACACACATGCTTTAATGTACTGAAGCATTTTGAAGACATGTTCAGGGGCCATATATGAACTATATGAACTATACACCGATGTAGTTTTGTCACCATCAAATATCCTGGCAGTAGAAAAACATCATCAACCACTCGTTGCAGTTCTTATGTTTCTGGGCTTTATCTAGTTTGTGGTGAAGTCATTGCAAATATATCTACTAACACTGAGTGAGTAAACTAACACTCCAGAGATCATTTGGGAGATGCAAATATTACTTTTGGAAAGGAAAAACTTATATATTAGTTACATAAAATGCCTCCAAATGGCACTAGAAGAAGAAATTACAGAAATGTTAGTGATTAACATATCTGAAAGATGGCTGATTCTTTATGATATACAATAAAAGACAAAAAAAAAATTAAAAGAGAATGAGAACTAAAATATTTGAATACCAAACTGAAGATATAAACTATGACACATATGTAAGATCCAGAAGTGTTTTATGAAGCATTATGCTTCTGAGTGTGCTTTATTTAATGCCAGATCTCAAAACTTTAGGCTAAACCACTAGGTGTTTTAGGAGGTGTGATTCTGCCTTGACTGGTAATTCACATGAAAGTATTAATTCCCAATCTCTTCATTACTGAACATTCTTTAGCAACATCCTTTGGCATTACCAGGAATCAGCTCATCTGTGGCCCTTCTAACGCTCAGCCAAAAACCCCATTTGTTATTTTCTCCCTTCAGAATCAGTAAGACTTTTGTACCAAACATTACATATACATTAGAAGGGATGGTAAATTTTCTGTGTGATAGCCTTAAAGAACCTATGAACAAGGATCAGTTTTTTGTTTTTTGTTTTTTTTTTTTTTCATTTCAAAGTCTTTGTACACAAAGTGCCTAATTTTGGAAATGTTGCCACAAAGCCATATGGAAGTTTTGGTTCAAATATGCTATTCATACCTATACTTTCAGTCTTAGGAAAAAGTCTGTCTAGATGGACTCCACTTCCAATAAAATGTCTTCAACCTTCCACCTTGATTAATCATTCAAGTGAATGAAGTTTCACAGTGCATCGTGGGACCTGGGCTGCTCCACTTTTCAACACAGCAGGCATTTGAGATCTCATAAGTATGTTTTTTCATTGCTTCTTTTATTTTCTAGTTTTGTCTGAAAGTCACAATTTTCCACACAAAAATGTGAAAGGTGATGTTCAGGAAAAAAGATTTTCCCCAGAACTGTGGATGAACAGTTGACTTTGGCATTGATGTCATCATGGTTTACATTTTGGTAGAGAACTTGATGCTTGCTACTTAATCTGTGGGAAGCGATTAAAATTTTTCCTAATGCATATAACACATCTGTAAAATACACAAAATACATTCCAATAACTTCAGGTTTTTACTTGCATTGAATTTGGCCCACTATTCTTTTCAAGTGAAGAGGAGAATAATACCTTATGTTGTCATATGGCCCTATATCAAACTGTTTCTAGCTATCAACACCAAAACCAGTTGCATCCACAGGGATTTGGCCCTGTGCTTAATAAACAGTAATATCTTTGTCAACAAATGGATTTTATACTGCTGATATCCTGACAAGTCACTAGAATGAATCTGAAGATTCCCCAGCCATAACACAATCCTATTTTAATCTTGGTTATTTTTAAAAACTCAGTTTAAAAAACACGACAAGCTTAGATGCTTAATGCAAATGCCTAGCAATGTGTGTTACCTGGTAACCAAATGGATGGTATGTTGGAGAGGGAAGTGGCAACAGCAAGTGAACATATGCCAGATCAACTCCTAGCAGATATAGAGATGGTCACCATGGATTTTGCCACATCAGAAGAAAAAAATCATCATGACCTAGTATAAATTCATGGAAGAAGAAAATGGGATTTTCCTTTTACACACTGCTACGAAGGTACAGGTCATTCATAGTGTGTGGTATCAGACACTGCTGGAAGTGTCACTTTTGTCTATGAGGGAGAAAATTTCCCCAAAATAGGGAAGAAAATGTACCACATTTGTCCAAAGAAACAAGTTTTGAAAAGTGAACCGTAGCATCACAGGAGAATCTGGTTGCAATCTAAGTTTGCTGAGTGACTGGCAACACTCTTGCTTCATTGGCCAAAACAGAGGACTATTTCTTGGAGAGATCCAAATTTATTTTCTTTCAGCGAGTTCAAAGATTTGTTTCTTTGTTTTGGCCTTTCCTCAAAAATTCATCGTGCTGGAAATTTATCATCTTAAAAACACAAGGCATTTCTTTTGGTTGGGAGAAGCAATCTGAAAGCTCTGCCACAGAGGGATTCACCATTCTAAAGCTTCAGAAAAAGCTTGAGTTATGACTGTAGTATACAAATAGATTGTTTTCTGTGAAAACAGGAAAACCAAACAATTTTTCTAAATAAACCTTTTTCTTTAATGTTTTTTTTAAAGGTATTGTCAAAATAGCCTGGAAATTAAGCAGAAAACAAAATGATGCAAATGGCAACTAAAACATTGGAGCATCATAACATTATTTCTATTTAAGGAGGCATCGGTGTATGTTTTTTATTTCCTAGTGATATACAGGACAACCACAGTTTATGCCGCCTTTGAAGTGTTTGGGTTTGCAAAGCAACTTTAAAATAGCTTCCAAAAATGGCTGTTTTTCTGGAGCTATTCTTGGCTGATGCCTTATGTTGCATCACTTTAGACTAATGCTGGGAGTAGAAATGTCAAAGGCCTAGGTGAAGGAAAAAACAAGTGCCAGACAGTCTGCCATACCTTTACAGAAGTGTCACGCAGTTCTAGGCTCATACAGTTCATTTTTTAAGCCTACGCTGAATGGCATAGTCTGCACTTTCATAGCAGCTGCAGAATCCAGTCCATCCCAAGTTCTCTGTTAGATTTCAAATTATCTTTGTTACTGGGGAATGTGCTGCAAATAGCCAGCTTAGCAATGTTCTGATTTCACCTATGAAACTTCAGAATTCAGAAAAAAAGAATGAAATCCAGCTGTTAGCAGAGAAGGCACAAAATCAGATTGCTAGCACAATTAGTGGTAATTAGAAAAAGGCCAAAGCCTGGAATAAAAACCAGTGCCCATTCCCCAAGGAAATGTGTCTTCACAATGGATGCTTTCTGCTTCTCTCATAAGACCATGGGAGCACAGTTTGTGCTTGTTCAAACTGCATTTGGAGCAGTTTACTTCATTAAGATGCATATCTATCTGTTCTTCAGCTACTTTCCAGATTTTTCAGTCTGTCCCATTTATTAAATATATCCCAAATAACTAATCAAAAAGCTTTTAAGAATGTTTACATGCAAAAATAAGGAATAAATTATTCAGCATCTGAAATCTAATCATACACAAATTTCTGGAAGGTACTTAGCTACATGCTCACATCCTTCCTGAAGAACGCAGTAGGCATTCACCAAAGAGACCCAGGGCTCATGCCATCTGGCCCTGCTGTACTAATGGAACTACAGCCTCAACCTGGGAATGGGTTTCATACTGTTAAACTGAATTTCCAGATAGGCTGTGTAGAGAGGCTGCAAGGCTGCAATTTGCAAGAAAAAAAATCCCCCAACCACTTCTGGGATGCTGCTGTCCCTCCATGCTGCCCTTCCAGCCTTCCCACACTATAGGAGCACTTCTGCCCAGGCTGCCCCACCACTCGTGTTCAAGGGTCCTCTCTTGAACATGTGCATTACTGGTGCCAACACCAGATTTTCTTGTATTAAGGCCTTGTGACCTAAACATCAACTAAATGCCTTTCTAGGTACTGGTTTGATAATACCTAAGCACTTGAAATCAAGCCTGTGTCTATGTCAAGCCCTTTACTGTGTGAAATACTCTCTGTTCTTTGGATTCAAGAGGGAGGTCCAAATCATGGACCTGTGAAAAGATGGAGTCTGCTGTTGGAAAAGCAATATAGAAGAGAATATAGATAGAATAGAATATAGAATTGAAATACAGAAACAAACAGAACAAAAAAATAGGTATTACTTTTCAACAAACATTTGGAAGATCAGCACCAGGTTTTTGTACTATATATGTCTGACTAATACTGTGATGGACTAATACTAATACTGTCCCACAGATGCTTGCAATAATAAGCGAAGAATATTTGCAAAACCCTGTTTGTCTGGAATCTGTAGGCAGAGATCTCAACCTGGTAACTGTACAGGGAAGATTTATGTGCATGCAGCACAGCAGTTTCAAAACATGTTCCCGATGTTATTTCAGGAAACTGTTACAGCTCCACCATGGTTTATTAATTCCCGCTATAGATTGACTCTGATTTTAGCACAGGGGGGTGTTTTTGTCATTGTATGTTAAATGAGTGGTATTGCTTAATATTTTTGCTAATGAGGATACCAGACACGGAACTTCCCCTGGAGCCTTTGGTGATAGGGATTTGTTTCTAGCAATGTGTCACCCCCACTTCAGTTCTCAGTTACATCGATGGCATTACTCAAGTGACAAAAATAGCAAGATTATTGCTCATGTATGTATGCATTGGAGTTATTTGCATGAGATTGACAGGGAATGCCTGCCTGTCCTTACAAACAAGCCAAAAAAGGAAAATGCCATATGATGTTGCAAAATGGCACGTGAATTACCTCACTTTCTCATCTCAGTCTGTCTCTCACTACAACTCATGTTATGGACACAGCAAATACTCTAAAGCTTGAAATGAATCTGCCACTTACAGCCAGAGGACTCTTTTAAGCTTGCTAATCCATTGGAAAAATAGATCATTTCTTTGACCAGTGGACACTGTCAATTGAAAACAGTATCAACACTGAAATTTGATAAATGAAAGCAGAGATACCTATACAGAAATATACATATCCATATATATGTCAGTTTAAATGTTTAATGTTTATATATACATAAACATACATGTGTATATATATATATATATATGGTGAATGTGTATGTATCTTATGTGTATACATATACCTAGATGCAGAAACAAAAAGGTATTCTTATAGAATAATGTGGCTATGAAGAAAAATCACTTTTCTGCAATATTTTCAACCAAGAATTATGGAGCTGCCAGTAGGACAGTTAAAATGACTGTACGGAATTAAAATAATTTACTTAATTTTAACGATTGAAAGTGAATGAAAGAAAAGGAGTAATAAAAAGCAGCAGAAATCAACACATATATTTTTAAACAACTACCAGTTAAGTAAAGCTGGGCTTGCCATTATTTTATATATGTATAGTTCTTCCTTCTGGAAGGCTGACTATCTTGTGTGAGAAGTTCGTCAGACACAATTTTTAATGTCTAACTATAAAGGGAAAGAATCTAACAAATCTCAAGCATTAGAGGAGTTGGGTGCATGCTTACGTGCACGTGTATGTGTGTGTATGCATATGCTTACACATGACGATGAAATGTAGGAGTCAAGGAATCTGAATGATCTGGACAAACGAAAGAGCTACTTGTCTAATTTTTGCTTAATGGCAGGTCATTATTATCAAAATTTACTGATAGTTTTTGAGGGCAAAAACTAAAGGAGTTGGTTCATTACAAACTACAGTGAGAGCTGAAGGCTGGCCACTCTCCCTGTGAGCTTAATTTTGGCTGAGGTCATGAGAAACCCTAGTAGTGAGCATTAGGGAGAGCCTTGCTGGATGTTTATGGCATCAACTTAGCAGGAGTTGAGGAGAAGGCAGAAGGTGTTGGCAGAAGAATTATTTTCCAACTTCTCAGGCAGTTTCTGTTGCCCCTGATTCTTTTCATTTCATCACTGATGTCAGTGTGCATTAGAAAAAAGCCGTGAACATCTGACTGCCCATAAAACCCCTCTCATGTATCTTTCTGTTGCCTTGTGGACAAATGAGACATACAGAAGAAATAATTACCCTGGGTCAGTTCTTCTATCTCTCACTAATGACAGTTTCTAGAAGGCCATTAAAAGCACTGAAAACTAAATGTAAGGTTTTCTTTGGGTTATTTCTGTAATTGTAACTTCTCAGGCAAGGAAATTTTAAAGGCTTGACATCTTAGATGTGAGGCAAGAGCATGTGAACACACACAATCATTTATGGAAATTTGATGGCTGAGTATTTCCTTTCATGCCCTCTGGCACAGGAGACTTGGGCCCATACGTCAGTTTATTTTATCGTTTCTACAGCCCACACTCCTAAATAACAACTGAAGCAGTACTGAAGGCAAAGACTTGGCAAACTTGAAAAATGTAGGCAGCAAGAATAGCCAGTTATAAAAGCACACATTAAGAAAAATAAAGGGGTTTACATCCGTAAACCCCTCAGGCTGTATAGCTCAGTTGTAACAGTATTTATTAACTGATCTGATAGATTGTCTTAGAATAAATTCTGACTGTGGCATGCCCACGAGCAGATTACAGCATCCTCCACTGCCTATCCCTCGCTCCTAATGATGTATTTACTTCTCTTAATGGATTGGATATGGAAATGATTTCAAGTGTAGATTTCCATGGGAGAAGAGAGTAACACATAATATCAAAACAATTGAGATATAAACACAAAAAAATTGGTAGTGGTAAGTAAAGGCACAGACCACCACATGTATTTTTCCAAAATAAATCTAAATTTCTCTTTATTTAATTTGGTAAGTTAGCCAGAAATGCTTTGGTAATATAATAGGACATGAGATTTGTGATTTAGGACTTTGTTACTCTCCCTCTAACACTGACCAGGATAACCCACTCCAAATGACTGCGGAATTGCATACTGATAGTATGAGCTTTTTGCTGGTGTGTCGTTAGCAATATGGAGTTTTGATCCTTCAGCTGATACCACCTAAAGCAATTATGTCCATTTTTATCTATCTGCATATCTAATTCTGCTGTTTCTGACTCATTTTCAGTTGGTGACAATGTGCCCCTTGGGTGTCCAAGCCTGAGTCTTTAGGTTAACCTGACCTGTTACAGAAACTTGGAACTTCACAGGCTGGAGCAGGGGAGCACAGCTTTACATGTTGATAACCATGGCAATTCTTATCCTCTTAAAATCCATTTGCTTTCTATTTGTGTGGTTGTCTGCACTGGTGTATGTTCTGGTGTAAGGGTCGTGACTGATTAGCATCTAATTAGGACAAGAACAATTTAGCAGTGTGGGGTTTTTTTAAGGACAAAAGGACTCTTCTAAAGTCTTTCTAAAGGACTTTAACATACATTGTTTGAGAGTTGTTGCTGACTGTGGGTTAACCATCTTCCTAGCTCAAATGTATTTGTATCCCCAGACTCTCACATTTTGAAACAATGATCAGAGGAAAATATAAGAGAGTTAATTATGTCCTGTCTGTCATTCATGACATTAAACCCTTCTGCTCAACACTATGATTTTCAGATTAGATCCAGCATCATGCCTACTGTGGCAATTACCATTAATTTTTACTGCTGGAATGGGACAGATTAAACTTAACATTCTCAAACAGCATCATATAGTTAGGTATATTATGGTGAAGGTTTAAAGTAACACAAGCATCTTACTAATTTGATGTTAAGGAGTTTTTAAAATTATTTATTTTTAAACAATTCCATGTTTCTTTTTTCCTAACTGAACTGATAGATCAATGCTAATACTATCCCTCAAATTTAATGAAGCTTTAACTCTAGAATTTATGAAGTAGCACTGTCATATATTCAATGTTATTTCAGTATGGATATCTGATTTCATAATGAACGAGTCAGTTTATTTCCATGTGATGTGACAGAAATAATTTTCAGCAAATACTGTTCCTAAAATAATAATTCCTTGTTTTTCTTTCATTCTTGGATGAATAATACTGGAAATTTTAGAAATATTATAAAATGTTTCATAGCTGAAATTCTACCAGAAGTTTAATTTCTAATAATTATTTTATTTTTATGAAAATTTCATGTATTTGTCTGAGTTCAATTAAATCTGTAAAAACATAAAGAAGAAAATATTTTCTTTTCAATTTGAATACAACTTGATCATGTATGTATAAACACATGAATTATGCAGAACTGTTGAAACCAGGTTAAGCTCAAAAGCCACATAGTTGACTCACCAGTTCTGGCAACAGCCTTGTTATTGTTAGTGTCGCTTTTGTATTTTGCAAAGCAATTCAAAGGCTATTGTCCTACGATAGGCAGTGTGGAAAAATATGCTTTGGAAGTTACATATCATCAGAACCCTGAATAAATCCTACAAGAGCAGTTGCCTTGTTCAAACTCAATACTATAAACTTCAATACTATATGATCAACTTCAGATATGATAAATACTATAAATTTAGTGATATAAAATGATAGGAACAATCTCACAGCCACTTACTGAGGAATCATTTTGCTTCAGCAGTTCTGAAAATTTAGAACTAGACGCTTGAACCTAAGCCTCTTCTGGTTTTGCTTCAAAGCTGCTTTTTGGGCTGGGTTAGTATTCATTATGTGCTGTGAAATTAGACCAGAATTTCCCCTACAGTAAAATCAAAACATTGTTTTGAAACATTTGTTTTTCACTATTCAAAAACCAAAGCCTGCAAATAGGACACAACTGGTGAGCAGCACCAGCTCAGTGCTCAGGATAGGGGCTGGGGTTCCAGAGCTCCTGTGCATGTCCATGATCCTTGGTGCAGCCAGGAGGAAGGTGGGATGTCCAGGCAGTGGGGAGGAGGTCTTGTACCACTGGATGGTTTTGTGGCTCAAAGCTGCACCAACAGAGCTTCAGACCGGACATTAGGGAGTATTTCTCTACTGACAGGGTGGTCAAACACTAGAACAGGCCTTTCTAGAGAGGTGGTTGATGCCTCAGGCCTGTCAGTGTTCAAAAGGCATTTGGACAATACCCTTAATAACAGGTCAGCCCTGAATTAGTCGGGCAGTTGGACAAGATGATCGTTGTAAGTCCCTTCCAACAGAAGTATTATATTCCATTCCATTCTATTCACTTTAAGGAATGTTGATATTCAGATACATTTCATTGCTGTTGGTTTAATGGGTAAGAAAGACATGGGTAAGGATCAAAAGATGTGGGTAAGAATCCAAACTAGCCAGTTCACAGAGGTTTGGGATTTGGTTTTGATGGGTATTCCATAACCACTTTGCAGTTTTAGCCTGCTTGAGCAGATTCCACTTGATTCCACCTGAGCAGACTCCAGACAAACTACAGAAAAATTAATATTTAGAAACACAGCAGCGGTGCCAGATACTTGGATTCTAATTCGCTGCTGTCAGATACTCGGATTCTAGTTCTCTAGGGTAGGATCCAGCTTCTCTGAAATCATGAGAGTGGGGTTTAAACCAGGCTGTGATCCATACAGCTGCTGTCTTGGGTTACCTTTCAACTTTTAGAAAATAAACCAGCCTCTTTTAACATCCAAAACTGCCTATTTTGCATGAATATCTATTTTAAGCGTGATATTAGGAAGGCAAGTCTAGAGAACATTAAACAAAACCAGACCTTTACACATGCCATAAAGGAAAATGGGAACTGTCTCCTAAGGCTTCAACAAAGTATTAAATGTGACATATGAAAAAAATCTCCAGTAAAATGAAATTGTGCAGTGGACTGCATTATTAATACTGAAATTAAATGTGAACAAATAAGGCAAGTAACTTAATGAATAGCTAATCCATTTAAAAAGGTCATTTTAATAGTTCAGAACAGCTCTATGGGATAATTTGGAAAGGAGAAAATATTGTATTTGCAATCTGTATTGTAATAAAAACATACTTACAGATGCATAAATGATAACTTTATGTTAAAGTATAGTGCTGGAATGCAAGCTAGAGTGTTACACAGGTTTGAACTGTAGACTCAAGCACTAACAAACTAAACACAGACCTTTTGTCTTCCCAGGTTTGATCAGTTAAATTCCATGCAGTTTTCCAGATGAGACTTCAGAGGATTCACATCTGGAATTCTCGACATGATTTTGGTGCTCCCCAGTCCCTGTCTGCACTATTTTGCTGTTTGATTTTTCCTATTGCTTTTTCAGTAAGTAAAATAACTTTATATGCACAATTAAGACCACCCTTATAAAGTACTGAAAATGAAATTTTCTGCTTCATGTTTAACACATAAGGCAGAGCTGAGGATATTTCTGTGATTCAGCACATGGCATACTATCAAATCTTTCTGAATAAACCTATGTCCATGTATGCAAGTGCTTGTAACTTAATATTATAATAATAACATTTCTAAATAGTCTCATAGTTGTTTTATTGGTCTAAGTTGAAGGATGGAGCGTGTGATTGTTTCAGCTGGGGTAGAGGCTGGGGTTAACCCACAAGAGAGTGGAAGAGTTGGTCAGGAAATAACATTTCAGCAGTTTTTTGGAAGGTGTGAAAATCATCTAGAATTCAGACTAATTGGCAAGTCTCCAGTTACAGAAAACCACTGAAATGAAAACATTCTTGACACATTGTGTTACATCTTTATAAAGATTATTCATTCACATCTTTACTCTGTCTCCATTTTGCTCCCATGTTTAGGTCAAAGGACCTTACGAAGCAATTGCTGATTGTGTTCCACTCTGCTAAGGAAAACTGATTCTTACTGCATGATTTCGGGGACATGAAACAGTATGCTTTACCTACACAGGAGTTCACTGACCTTACCAAATTAAACCATGGCTTCTAGTGGCAAGTGCACCCTGGACCAGTGGGCAGTGCCTATTTGGCATCTGGAATTCCTGGTCGGGGTTTGCAGTGGCCACACTGAGCAGTTCTGAGGTGCACACACGGGGAAACTTCTCAAATGTATATCCTCCAGTTGTACGGGCTTACTGCTCAGACAAACAGTATGTGAGGGCTACCATTTTGCCATATGATGGCAATAAGTCTGCAGCAGCAGGAAAATATAACTGAGCTGCGTTTGGAGGTTATGCCTTGAGGAGCAGTTATGGCTTTCTTTGGCTTTGATGTGGCCTCGATCATATGCTTAAACAAACTGACGTCTCTATGTTAGCTAAAAACTCATGTTTAATTCCTTAAAAATATTCTTCCCCACGTTCAAGGATGCCCACTGGCTACCCTTCAAACTAGGGTTACCATGGAGAATTTACAAATATTGTAGTCTCTTTTTCTTTTGCCTGTTGTCTCCCTAGTTATGCCATGATGAGTTCAATCTCCTGTTCATTGCTGTCCTGACATCAACTCTGTATACAGTTTAGTTGTCAGAGGTCCAAAGATCCTACTGCTCTGTGAAAACAATATTTCTGATTATTTTGTTGATATTTCTGCCAACTTTGGTCCTAGAGGGCTGCATAACTGAGTCCAATTCAGTCTGAATTGGAAAAGTTCACACCAGTTTCCACATGGAACTGAACTCAGGACATGATTTGGTATAAATTCTTTTGTAGATCTGAAAAGACTCCTTATAGATCCTTTTAATGGAACCTCAAGTTTTTGAACATGCAGATATTCTCCCATAATTGATCTCAACTGCA
This sequence comes from Empidonax traillii, assembly GCF_003031625.1. Taxonomy (NCBI): domain Eukaryota; kingdom Metazoa; phylum Chordata; class Aves; order Passeriformes; family Tyrannidae; genus Empidonax; species Empidonax traillii. Next base: position 35,721 of record NW_020956943.1, read on the forward strand.
TGCACAATAATAAATTGTAATGCTACATTGTAAAAATCCTTAAAACACACCAGATGGTTAAAAATCATAAAGGCTGGTGTTGGCTGCTGGCACTGAGAGTGAATACTTGACTTTAGGACAAGACTTTAACCTTTTAAATCCGAGTATTAAATAGGAGTAAACTCACCCAGACCATTGGGATTTTGGTAGATTCAGAAACACATTACTCTCTACAAAGTATGTTTCAGATTTTGGCAAGAAAATATTATAGAGCTGTAATGTATTATATTATTCTAATGATATCTTGAACACATTCAGGTTCTTGAATACCTAAAATAGTTGATGAAGATGAATGAGCTGATTAAACAAAGGGAAGCTTAATATAGTTCTGTGGTGAACATCACCAGAAATGGAAGAGGAAATGCAAAAAAGTTCATGACATTTTAATTGAATGTTGGAAAAATATACTTTTCTTAAAAGGTCATTGTGCCTCAACATGCCAATGTTCTTTGTAATTTGTTATAGTTTTTGAATAGTTCTCTAACAAAGGGATGTTATTGCAAAATACTGTAAGAAAAGATGCGTATTTTACTGATTTTTTGTGGTCCCCACTGAAGACTACTCATCATTCTAGACAAGTGAGAGGGAAAGAAATAGGCTGCAGAAAACATCAAGCTAAAGAACAGGATTTTCTATATTTTTAAGTCCCAAAGACGCTGTCCTGTATTCTGAGCATGTTAAAGAAAACAGTGGACTATCACTGGGCATCTATTTTCAGGGATTTTAGGTTACAGCTTAATTTTTCATTCCAGATGGATTGACAGAACTATTTGAAGAGATAATACTCTTAAAAACTAAATGTAAAAAAAAAAAAACAAAAAAACAACAAAACAAGACAAAAGGTTCTCTTCTGAAATGCTGTCAAAGAGGCCGCAGCTGATTTTAAATTTATGAATAAGGCCAGGAAGAAATAAAACCCAAAGCAGATAATGGAGCCTGGGATGACGTGCTGGGACAGGAGACGGAGACATTAGATCTGATGCGGCACGAGGAGGAAGATCTTCAGGGACAGAACAACTGGTTGTGGCAAAGACATCTGGCAGTCCCAAGAGGAGGGGCTGCTGTCCTTGACTTATAAGGAGCTTCTTGAGGTTTTGTTGATTGTGGAGGGAAAGCAGAGGTGTAGAGGAGAACTCTGGTCTGCAGCAGTGAGCAGCACAGTCAATAACTCCTAAGATACAACTTTCCTTAATTGCTATATTTTCCCTTAACTGCTATATTTTCCCTTGCTTTATATTCCCTTAATTGCTGGTGTGGAGAGAGCAGTGAACTGCATATTGTGCATCTCATCTGTGTAAATGACTTGATAACCTCGTCAGGGATAAAAACACCAGGAAAAGTAGGAAGTTTTATTAAATTACACTTTTTGATACTTAAAAATTTGTAGGTATTATGACCATATCCAAAGTCTCTTTGTTTGGGATCAAAACCCTACCATCTGATATGAAGCTATTTGAATAGATGAGCTCTGTTTTCCACTGAAGTACTGAGTGAAAATGAAACCAAGAAGCTAACAAACAATGATCACAATGTCATCTCTGAAACAAAATGTGTTCTTATGATGTTTTCCTTCTTCTATTGATTCAAGTCTATTTTTCTGAGTTTTCAAAGATCTTCCCAACAGGAATTCCACCTTGCTAAACTGAAACCCCTTCTCTATGTTTGGAAAGTGTGGTTCCACTAAACATTTCAGATTTCCCAATTTTTTGTTGAGGCTTGAGCATTTTGCTATTATGGTAATTTGTTGTGATAATGTTGTCATGTCATAAAAAGTGTAAATAAAAATCCTATATCTGCTAGAGAGGCTCAGTCTGCCTTTCTTTTTACACCTCTAATAATTTTTTTTTTTGTATTCACTGGGATCTTTTAAATTTTCATTGATGTAAACCAGAACAGAATTTGACCTAATCAATTATATTTATTCCTACTATAATTTGTCTTAGTTTAATGGCTTACCTTAAGGATGAATTTGTCCTTAAATATAATAATATTTGCTTTTTATATAGTGCTGAATTTTGAAAAGGTATTCCAGATAACAGCATTTCTTTTCATTACAGTAGACATTAGATGAGAATTTCCTGACCATGCCAGAAATAACAACAATTTTGCTTGTTCTTGCTTCAATGCATTTCAACTTTAAAACAGCTTTACTGTTCTCAGAAGGCTTTTTGTAATCTGATTTACAGTGATTCCAGGCACTTGGCTGAAAGCAAAAGGGGGAGAGAGAAAGGAAGCAGTCTAAAGGGCAAAATCCACTAGAATTCAGGTCTTTTTATAAACAGAAACACCATAATATTATGCCCTCATTGGCAGTTGTCTCCATGCTGAAAGGACATTATGACCAGCTACAAGGTCTGAAATGAATTATAAAACATTCAAAGTAAATTAGCTTTTACCAGTCCATTCAACTAGATCAATTACTACACCATTTTATTCTGTGGGGTGACCTATACAGTAGCTTGTTTGTGTAGAAACAGAGTGCTAATGACATTACCTATCATTTTTAACAAGGATGTGCCAAGATAAACTCTGCTGTATGTTACAAAATGAATAGGGAATACTAATAAAACACACTTGCTTGACATTCTTCGCTTTTAGTGTGCTGTGCAAAGAAAAAATTCTGAAGAAGGGAAATACCGATTATACTATTCAAAGAAAAGGCAGTAGCTGCAACAATGCGTATTTTTAAGGTGTGACATTGTTAACACCCATTGGATCCTTAAAACACGCCCCACCATCTATGTTGTTATCCAGGCAACAATTCAAAAGCCCAGGAAAACACTTAAAAATACAGAAATCTAAAAGCCTTCAGAAGCTTCCTATGTAGCTGTCACAAAACCTCTAGAGCAACCTTCCAAAACCTAGCTAGAAAATATCAGAGTATTCTTTTCTTAGAAAAAAAATGATAGTGTACACAGTACAGATTTTCTAAGATGAGAATATAATTAGTACATTCATAAATGTATGCACTGATGATTTTGCTATTATTGCTACAATTAATATTCTGTTTTTAACCATTTCCAAACTGCAGGTAGAGCAGGGAAAATTTTCAAAGCAGCTTTTTAATTGCAAGAACACACTGTCTTGCTATTGCCTGGTTTTTCCCTCCTGAAAAGGGCAGACAGCAGTACAAGGCAAAAAGGTGAAATGTCCACAGCTCAGAGTGATATTTTCAAATGCTGTAGGTGCCTGTGTGGCTAGTATCTTTTTTTTTTTTTTGGTGATGTAACAGGACAGAGCTATTCAGGCTACAATGTCTTGCCCTCTTTCTTTTTAGCAAAGACACAAAGACAATTGAAAGCACCTGAAAGCAGAACTTGCCCTAATAACATCAAACAGATTTAATGTGGAGGACTCAGATGTGAGTCCAGATGGGGACTGGACACCACCTTAGCAGGACTGAAAAAAAAGGAAAATGCTGTTAGATGTGGAAACAAACATTTGCACCTTCTCTCTCTTTTTTTTTTTTTTTCACCTGAGATTTATAAAGTATGAACAACTAAAAGCTTGTTCTAGGTATAGCCCATCATAAGGGAGTTAACAAGGGAAAAAAATACTCAAAATACTAAATAGTTTTCTAGGTCATGAAGTCCAGCAGCCCTTTGGACTAAATCCCTGGACTAAAGTGGTGCCTAGAGAGAACAGGACAGTATATATTTCTCCCACTACTATCATGGACTCCAGCTCTCAGAAGCAGAAGTCTTTAGATTTCTAATAGGAAGATGTAGTCTTTGCATATTCAGAGCCCTCAGTGGAATCCTCTACCAAGAAGTTACCTATAGACCTGCATAAACTTTAAACACATTTTTAGTTTCCAGAAACAAGGAGATCCACAGCTTATCTGCATTCCCTTGTATGAAGGACATTCTCTCTGTTCATGAGGGACCTGACTTGAAGTCCACTTTCTCTTGTAGTGGAGCAGACAGTCAACAATGGACTCCTCGTCTCTTCCCTGACATTTTACAGACCTCTGTTATATTTGCCTTCTCCAGACTAAAGAGGCTTAGTTTATTTAGTTCCTCCTCACATGCAAAATGTACTGTACCTGTGATCATTCTTTCTAATTTTATCTGAAGTCTGACATTACTCTTGTACCTTCCTGAAGATGAGAGAACCAACTGTAACGGCCAAAGAAAAAACTTTCTTCATGCCATAACCCTCCTATGCACCAGACCTCACTGAAACACAACATGACATTGTAGAAAGCATAGACTGGACTCCCACCAGTGCAACCCTTTCCTCAGTGCTGTCCAGCTTTTGTGAGTAGCCATCACAAAAAAGTCAGGTATAACATATCCCGGCTGTTTAATCTGAAAGCAGCAAGCACATGTTTTGCTATGATCAGGTTGTCATCCCGAGGGAAAAAAACCTTACAAATATGAGATAAAGAAATTAATTTTTGCAAAGTGATATGCAATTGAACAGAATGAATGTAAAGAACTTTAAATACCATCGGAACCAGGTGATAGTGTTTCTTCTCCATTTTGCACAGGTTAAAATGACTGTAGATGAGGGAAGTTGAAAAGAACGAGTCTGGAATTTCAGAAGAGGAATTATAGGCCACAGGTTTTGGTTTGGGCCCATTTCTAGCAAGGCTGCTTTAGCTCTTAGAATAATTTTTCTGCATTTTTTTTTCCAGAGATTTCTCTTCAGGCTTTGTGAAAGAAATTAAAAAGTGCTGTATGGAAGAAAAAAAGGTAGAAAAAAGTAGTGACAAGGATGACAGAGAAGACTATAAAAACTTTCACCCAGTGGCATATCTTATATATTCTTGTGATTGTGATGCTCTAAATGTAGGAGTTGTTTGAATTTTCCAGAGATAAAAGTGACTAAGCATGCACTGCATTGAAGATCCTTAGATTCAAAACCAATGGAGTATGTTCTAAGTTCATTCCAAAGAAAAAAGTCAGAGAAATGCAGACAGCTGCCTAGCTGCCTGCCTCACATATCAAATATATTGGCTCTGAAAAGAACGAAACCTATCACATTCACGAACAAGTTACTGAATAGGTTTGTGCTGTATGAAAGTCACTAACAGACCACTTTCACAGCCATTCCAGCATTTAAAGTAATTTGTGGGAACTTCAACTGATAAAATAAATTTCAGCTGGCTGACATTTATGGAAAATAATATACTTTCAGTATTTCATATCAATAGAAAGGAGCTAGAATTGCATTAAATACTCCAGACGAAATAAGTATAGCTAGGAAGGTGTTGGGGTGCTTTCCCTGTCTTTTAAAGATTCACAACCTGAAATGGATGCTCTTTTCAAGAACACAGTTCTGGAAGAAGCAGCACATTTTCTCTATGCTAAGATTTGAAATTTCTCTGTTTTCTCTTACAATCCAAACATGTGCAGGGTTTTTTCCCCTCTTCATGCCCAGCGCATTAAACATTTGTCTTCTTTATAGGATATGGCATAATTTTCTGGTTGCAGCATAACATGTTCCCTGTCAGTTAGGCTGCAAATCACACATTCAGAAAAGAAACTCATCAACCCTTAGGGGTGAATTAATGCTTCTGGTGCTAGGTTGTCAAAGTGCAGTCAGTATAAGATCCCTAAACAAGTCTCTACAGGTCCCAGATTTTTATCTATAATTCCTTACGGGTTAATAGTCTAATTCTAAGACTGATAGCAATCCAATGGGACAGAAGAGATGTTTCACTTCTACATTCAACATTAGTTGTCCTGCTGGAAGATTATGGGGATAAAATGGACATCTGCTATAGGGTTGAATAAGTCTTGAATTTATTTCTAAATAAAAGTGGAAAGACAATTTTCAATGCTGATGCCTACAGAGGCTGCATGATTTCCCCCCTTTCCTGCTTCTACCTCCCTCGAGTTCTTTCTGGTCACTTTTTCCCGTGAGCCCCTATGCCCTCTCTTCACCTATACCTGGATGTAAGAAATAATTGATAAAAAATGGTAAGAAAATTAAAGAACTGTCTGGCTGAAACAGAAGCTAAACAGGAATGTTGTGAGTAGGTTTAGGTTAAACAGTTACTGTAGTGAAGCAGGGAAAGCAACAGCCATGAGAGCTCAAAGCTAAGAAGAAGGGAGTCTTTTGAAAGTAATCAATAACTATGAAGCAAAGAGCTGAAGAACTCATGAACAGAGAGAAGTATGAGGGTACTTGTTATTAGGAACTGTAGCTATAGGTGTGCTGGAGACAGCGACCATCCATCAACAACTTGCTAATAGGATACAGAAATAAGATTTTTTTAATGTGCAACCTCCTCCAGACAAAAAGCACTTTGGATTTCTCATTACAAAAAGTGACTTATATGATAGTAGAAACTATTTACACATGGTCAGAAAGTATCTAAGAATTAGAACTACATTTCACTATCGAAAAACCAGACTAGAATCTCTGGTAGGAGACACATCTGAGGCACTGCCAGTACCTGATCTGAGAATGGGGTATGTCCCTGAAGATCCTTTCTAAATTGGTTTATCGTAAACCCTCCAAGTTTGGGGTAATAAACATTTGCCTCAGATGGATACGTCTTCAGGGCAGTAAAGAGTTAAGCTGAAACTGCCAAATACACCAAAACACGTTTATTATCCTGTAATGAATGGTATGTGTGAAGTGAATCAGGTGAGAAGAAAAGAATTACACAGCAAAATAGGCACTTACTGTACTATGAGCAGCTGTATGGTTATGCAACTTATATAAATTACAGTGTACTGGGTTTCAGACAAGGGCACCAGATTTACCCAGCACAAGACTGATGAATTCAGAAGGAAATGAGAAATATTACTGCAGTGCAAAAAAGTACTGCAATCTAACCTATACAGACCTTCCCTTTGCACAGAGCTGATCGTGTTACTAGTTTAAGTCAGGGAATTTCAAAGCAGTAAGCCTGCTGTCACACTGCCATTGAAAGCACCTCCCTTTGACAATACAAACCTTAACAACTACTGTGGCTTTACTTAACAAAACCCCTTTTTCCGTGGGTTTTTTCTTCCTGCTGAGTTCTGGTTGCACAGCCCTGATTTGATTGTGTTACAGCATCTGCTTTCATACCTGTTTTAATAGCTCATGGAAGGAAAAGCACTAATATTACCCAAATGGAAGCTGCAGGTAGAATTCTTTCATTGCTAGTTTTTAATTGGTTTGTGTTTGGCTGGAACAGATATAATAAACACCTCAGAAGAAGGAATGGGCTGCATAGAACTTTCTTGTTTAATTCACGAGGCTTCATTTAGAGTTAGACGAAACTAGAGAAAGGGCTCTGGTCAATCCTTTTTTTTTTTCTTTTTTTAATATATATTAAAAATGAAGGTACTAAGTTTCACAGCCTGCAGAATTCAATAACTTAAATAAGATCAACAAAGTAACTAAGACAATTGTGAAAACTGCCCAAAACCTAAAGAAATTACAAGAAAGCAATAGAGAAATGCTATGTCTCATTATGCTTCTCTCTTTTTAATGGACAGTTCAGAGCTATGACAATCTAAACAAATGGAGTATATTAAGGAAAGGATTAGTAGAATCAAACCCACTGTTGGGTTTGCATATTCCCAACCTACTCGTGCATGTTGCTTTATAGGTGATCATAGATAGCATGATGGAAGACATAGGTACTTGTTTTTACAGGTACTTGTTTTTACAGAAGGCCTGTGTGCGAACTGGAATTTTTCAGATTTTCTTTGAATTGGACATTTTTCTGAGATGTCTGAGCTCTATACAAGGCTTGGGTGCGAAAAGGGAATTATTTAGATATCAGTAGTTTCCTCCAGCCGGGAAGCAGCTCAGTATATGTGTGTTACATGGTCAGTAAGCCAGGAACAGGAGGCAAACATTCCTCTGAATCCTGAAGGCAGCTCTCTCATTTATCTGAGCCTAGGAAGCACCCTAGTCAGAGATAGAGCTGCACACAAAGGAAAAAAAGGCGATTGCAGTTTTTGATACATTCATAAGCAACAGAAGGTTGCAGGACCTGTCAACCTTCTTTGGTGAGCCAGCAAACACTGTGGTGCTCGACAGCACTGTTTCCTGCTGAAGACTGAGAGTTAATCCCAAGGTGCACAGATCCTGCCCGGCTCAGCTCTTGAGTGGCATATTCTGCGATGCCAGTGGGCACTCAGTGCCGGCCTGCACAAGGAAATGCTCTGTACCTTGCCACATCTTCTCCCAGAGAGCAAGTCATCAAGTCTTACATAAATAATATATTTGGAGATTGCTTTTATAGAAGGAATCTGTTTTGATCAAACTGATTTATTTTTGTTACAGATAAATATCATACTTTGTGGTATTAATTTACGAAGGGATTCAAATTTTTCTTGAAACTTTTAGTCTTCATACTTCACGTTCTTCAAAAGTTACCTTACAGAAATATTTTGATACTCTGTTATAAATTACCTAACCTGCTTTTTCTCAGTCACTTTAATGAAGCTTAATGAGAATTTCTCTTTACCTTTACATCTCCACAGAAAGCTGTCTATCCAGATGTATTATGCAACTTATTTTGGCATGCAGAATTTAGGTGGAAAGAAGGAGGTTCTTGCCTTTTTATCAGCTCTCCTAAATCACAAAACCACTATTAAACTGTAAAAGGTTAATGAAGTTCAGACTTGTCTGTCAGATTCCAAAGTGGGAAAAATGTCAATTGCTGTTACTTAAAAATGTCATTAGCACATTTGTTTAATTATGTATGAGGGACACGATTATCACAGAGTCTCCTGGCTGCTAGAATGTGAACAAAGGAAAATTTTTAGAAGCAGGACTGGAAGTCCCTGACTAACCCCCCTAACCCCTCTTGCTGCCCCACCTCTGTCTGCACACACACATATATGTAAATTGTGATCTTTACTTGTGAGTCTGAGTTAGAAATATACAAATGACAAAATGAGGAGGAAAAGGATTGTCAATGGAATAAGTAGAGGAACGAACTGAAGAGTGTTTTGATGAGAAAAAGGGAAAGAAACCCAAGGGGGGGTCTATTCTTGAGAGAAAAGGTGAGGAGTGGAGATTGGTTATTCTCTTCTATAGCTTCTGAACTTAATCTCTTGAAAACTGGGACCCTTGCCCTGAGTGTGATGTGTAACTTTCTGACTTCCTTGAGGGCTACCTGGGTCAGCTCCTGCCATTGCCAGATTGCCTAATGCTCTGGAGGGCCACAAGTGAATCATACAAATATGGCTGGTTGGTCATTTATGAAAAATGTCAGATATGTTTGGAAAAGGGCTGTTCAGAGCTTTCAGCTTGAAGTGGCAGTTCCTCACAATTTTGAATCTGCCCTCAGAACAGAATGTGGGGACTAAGGAGAAAAATACCTACCATGTTCTTTCAGATTTATCCACCTCAATACACATGGGTGGTCAGTCCTGTTTCCATGCGAGGCTGCTCATTGTGCACAGCAGCATTAGGATTGCAGCTAGTGATCAACTGAGGCTTGAATGCCTCAACAGTGTTCTGCTGAGCCTTGAATGCCTTACATTTGCCCAAGGCAGGAGGGCTACGTTTCTGACTGACATGACATTTTGCCAGCAGACAGCTTTGGATTAAAAAGTTTAATTTCCTTACCATAGGAAAACGAATTACTTCAGATAACAAAACAAGACCACAGAAAAGGATGTTACCCTTGCTTTGGAAAGAAATCTACTTATTCAACATTTTCAGGCTTCAGAACGTTCCAATGCTTTTTAAAGAGAATCCTTTGCTATTTTTCAGCTTCTTACTACTGTGCTGTTCTCACACTGTACCAAGAGGAATCATAAACTATCCTGAGTTGAAATGGACCCATAATGATCATCAAAGTTCAACTTCTGGCCCTGTACAGGACAGCCCCAAGAGTCACACCATGCACCTGAGAGCATTGTCTAAATACTTGAACTCTGTCAGGTTTGGTGTTGTAACAACTTCCCTGGGGAGCCTGTTCCAGTGCCCAGACACCCTCTGGGTGAAGAACCTTTTCTTAATATCCAACCTAAACCTCTCCCAACACCGCTTCGTACCATTCCCTTGGGTCCTGTCACTGGTCACAATGGAGAAGAGATCAGTGCGTGCCCCTCTGTTTCCCCTCATGAGGAAGCTGTAGACCCCTATGAGGTCTTCCCTCAGTCTCCTCTTCTCCAGATTGAACAAGCCAAGTACCTCAACCACTCCTCATATGGCTTCCCCTCAAGGCCCTTCACCATCTTCAAGTATTTTATTCTTATTTTACTAGCAGTTTCTTGATTTTTTCTTTCTTTTTTTTTTTTTCCTAGAAGAACAAGAAATCCAGTGTATCCAGTGTTCCTGGATACACCTGAAAGCATGGTTTACCTCCTGTGCCTAAGTAAAGGCTGTAGACTTGTGGTGGGATGACCTTGGCTGGATACCAGGTGCCAACCCAGCCACTCTATCACTCCCCTTTGCAGCAGTGAAGAGAGAGTAAGGTGGAAAACAACTTGTGGGCTGCGACACGGCAGTTTATTAAAACAAAAGCAAAGCAAAAGCTTGTGCATGCAAGTTTATTCTCTGCTTCCCATCAGCAGCAATAGCCGGCCACTTCCCGGGAAGAAGGGCTTTAGCACACGTAATGCTTTCTTAGCAGGCAGCCATTGGAAACAGCAAATGCCACCCTTCCTGCTCTTTTCCTTAGCTTTTATATCTGAGCTGATGTCATATTGTACGGCTAGTTTGGGTCAGCTGGCCTGCTTGTGTCCCCTCCCAGAGGGAATGTTACAGTGCTGATGCTGTCCTCAGAAGTAGCCAAAACACTATTGTGTTATCAACACCATTCTTACTACTAATGCAAAGCACAGCACTGTGAGAGCAGCTATGGTGGAAACGACCTCCATCTCAGCCAGATCCAATGCAAGACTTTAAACTGTATCTGAGTTAAAATGTAAGGAGCTGCCTTTAGAAGTCTTTCTTGAAATGCCAGATCCAAATCCAGACTCTGACTTCTGTCCTAGCTCCAGATGATGTTTCCCAGTATGAACTCTGAAAACCCTGTTTTCAGTTGCTTTTACGTTTACCAAACTTGAAAGATGCACAATGAATGCAGCTGAAAACCTTGCCCAGATGCTACTCAACAGCGTGACAGTGATGGCAGGATTTTTTGGGTTGTGATATCAGTGTAGAGTCACTACTGCTTAGTGCTGTAGCTGCTGTCAGCTCTGTGAGTCTGATGCTGCAGTTCTTACAGGGGAGCTCCCTCACTGCAGCCCACTTTTTCTCCTATAGTTTACACACATTCCAAATGTATTTTCTGGAACTGGCAACAGATACAGACCTGCTGCAAGGATAGCCAATCTGTAGCTCTTGTGTGCACAGCTTGGAAACATTTCCCGTGCAGCTCTGGTGATGCAGCTGTGCTGCTCGGCTGGGCTTGTGCAAACACAGCACACCATCCTGGCTGCAGGGGGGATGCAATCCCTCATCACCATCTCTCACCCGGGCATCCTCTGCCTCTGGTGTAGCTCCAGTCCAGATGTAGCCCACATTAGGGGACCACATGCCCTGTAGGGTTAGGAAAGTTGACTGCAGCTATGGGGTAGGGGGAGTAATGTACCCACAGAATTAAAATTTTCGTTTTAAGAAACAAAAATATAAGAAATATAATCTTTTGCTTAAGATTTTCACTTTTACTAGAATTAGTTCAGGTCTTTTTTTACAGACTAAATACTGAAACAGCTCAAAAGGTAGTCTTCTTATGGAACAGGAGAGGATTTTCTTCCAAAATTTATTTCCTTTTACCCCATTGAAGAGTGGTCACAGAAATCTAGTTTTCCTCTTTCTAATCTTTCTGTTGAGAAAGCTGGATGACACTAGGGCCGGGCTATTCTTCAGTGACAGATGGCTTGCATGATCACCGTGTTATACTACCTAGCCCATTTTGTGTTAGTGACTGGAAACTCTGGAGAAGGTAATTGGAGTTGGCCATTGGAACCTTTTCTTTGTCACTGTAGAGAGCCATTACATCTTTGCAATTGAATGCACTTGTCTCATCTCACTGGGTATGCTACGAAAATACATATGGGGCCTGGTATTTTTTCTATCCAAAGGGCTAACTTTTCCCCTCTTTGGTTATGTTTTTCTAAAGAGGAATTTTACGGTATATGATACAGCAGTGTAGTGCAGCATCGTATTGTTTTAATGACCTCTGATTCCCAGCTGTTCCCTCTCAGCATCTCTTTACCTTTTAATGGTAAAAAATACACTCATGCAAAATTAGTATTTTGTCCTCTGAAGCAAATTTAATGGTGTGTCTATAAGTGGATTTTGTCCTCAAGCAGAATGTTGTAATCTTTGAGGACTTGATTTCCGTGACTTTAATAAATCTTTGTTAAAATGGTTCTGCAGTCTGAAAGATCAATACAGGGAACAGATAAATGTCTTAGGCAAAGGAAGAAAGAATACCAGTTGCTCGAATACCAGATTTCAGCAAAAAGAATGTGGGTAATAAGCACCAGATCCTCATTCCTCCCTCAGTAATACAGCATTATGTACTGCTCAGTAGCAAATGTCTCAGACTTGCACAACAAAGAGCATATACTTTGATGTGGTGATATATAAAATGAATTCTATGCCATTAGCTAAAACACTGGTTCAGGCTTTTAGTGTTTTAAGGTTTTATTTCTTGTCTTTTCTCGAAAAGTTCAATTGTTAATGGGATTGCACTTTGAGGAGACAAATTACAACTTGTGTTGTTTCATAATTCTGTTTATTCTCACTACTTGTATTTTCTGAGAAATCTACATCACACATTAATGGCAGCAGTTCCTTTTTGATAAGAAACAGTCCTTTTGAGAATTCACAGTCAAAGCATACAAAGAAGCAGCATGTTGAGAGTTTCCTTTCCATCTTCAGTTACTATATTTGTCTTCTCAAGCCCTTTGGATATCAACAAAGTAGAAGTAAAAAATTATAGAAATAGGCCTTTCACTTTATCAACTCAACCGGTGTATGATAACATGCATAGGTTGGGTGTGAGTCCTTTTCTTTCAGTGCTCCTGTTTGGGGAAGAAAATGTTCCTGCTTTGGGTAATAACTATTTTGAGCCCTGGCACAGAACTCAGATTCTTAAGAGATCATTTATATTACAAAGGCTCACTCTGTACTTCCTCAGTGCTTAGAGGCACATTTCATCTTGCAACCCAAAATCTTTTTATGGTTTTTGAAACAAATTAGGGGTTTTATTAAGCTTTAAAAAAAAAAAAAAAAGCAGAGTTAATATGCCAGTCTGTCTGTCTAAAACAGAGAGAAAGTTTTTCGACCTTTCTCTGTTTTTCAAACTGAAAACATATATTTGACCCTCACACAGTGTCTCTGTAAAAGGGATCATATTTCTTAAAGCCGAATGGGAAAGTGATTCATAACATCCCATTCAAGATGACAACTGGGTTGATGGTCTAGCTAACTACATATCTATTTCCAAATGTACTAAATTTAAATGGACATAATCACAGTATTTAGTACATATGTGATGTTGCATGATGGCTAGACAGATTAAATGCATTCTTGCCATAGAAGAGCCTAATGCATGAGGCAGTGTTTATTCGTGCAGTTTAGACCGCCTCATTCAGCTGAGACGTTCGGTTCCCTTGTAGGCCAGGGACTGTTCTCAATGAGTCCAATGAAAAATTCACTTGGGAAAAAAAAAGGTGCAACACAGTAAATGCCTCATTATATTATGAAAGGGCTTCTTGTTCTAATGTTTGGAAGGAGAATTTTTATCTTCAGTATTAATTTAGTAAATTTTCAAGTATTCTATTTGACCTTTCACAGAAGATGTTGTATTATTCTGTTTGAGCTGATATATTATCAAGGTGGAAAACCATTTGTCCTTCTTAAATAACCAAAGGAGAGAATGAATCTTCTACAGCTAAATATAGTTCAATGGGACAAAAATAGGAGGAAAAGGATCAGTTTGGAAGTATTTTAAGACATCCCTTTTTTCCATTATTAGCCTTTGATTCCTATTATTTTAATTGACTTAAATAATTGATGTGCATCCAGTTTGATGTTTTGATTCATGTTTTTAAACTTTTGTCTTCATACTCTTAAGTGCTTTCAGTTTTTGAAAAAGGCACTTGACTCTGCTAGTGAGTACCCTGTTCCCAAATAACTGTGTGAGATATGTTTGCCATGGGAAACTGCCCCTCACTGAGCAGCAAGTCCTGCTGCTCTGCAAGATGTGACTGCAGATGCAAGAAGGGCAAAGCAAAAACAGAACAAGAAAAGGAGAATAAACCATCCAACAGCTATTACATATTACCCTGGGGAAAGGTGCTTTGGGAGGAAGCTGAGATGCTACAGGAGCCCTCTCAGGAGACACAAATCAATGGGAGTGATGGATAACTTGTCTCCAACCTATATTTAGGGAAAGAGAAAGTGTACAGATGAACTTGGCAAAAAATTTTTCGATCAAATTTAGCCATTCTAATTAAGCTGAATAATCACTTCACAGGTTTGGTTTTGCCCCCTGAAATTATCTTTAATAATTCCTTACTTCTCCCTTGAAGTTCACATGGCTGGATTCCTGCATGAACCTGGATGGCCCAAGGAAGTGAAATTTCATATGTAATTTTGTATTTGTGCATGGAAATAATCAGAATCCTTTTACCAACCAGGAGACAGCTAGTAGTAGAAATATCTAGATGTTATGGAGCAAATTTAAAATAAAAAATAGCTTTTCTCTTTTTGTACTGACATATACCTGAGGTCATTTCTCAGGAGTATTTTAAATAATACAAAACCTCTGTATTCTTCCGGGAAAGTCTTTCCTACTGTTTTAATTTTCTCCATCTATTGTCTGAGTAGCCTCTACCCACTGTTCTCATGCATCTAAAGGACTCTATGTGTGCAAGCTGGGTAGCTGCTGGGGTAAACCAGCACATGAGACACATCTGCAGATCCCATAAGAAAAGGCTCTGTACTTTCAGCCAAAACGGGCTTAAAGGGGTGTGAGTTATGTTTCTAATTTTATTAGTTTATTGACTTCCACTTGGGAACTCTCTGTCATAGACCTACTGCCTGAAAGAAAACAGAGGCTTTGTGCTGATCTAAGAACCTGTGCAAAGTGTCTGCCCAAGGAGATGGAAAATTGAAACACTGTGAGGTAAAAAAAATTACTGCTGGTATGCACAAGGCATTGTAAAACCTGTGCCTTGGAAATTTCTTACTGATTCAAAGTCATGACAGGAAGAAAGTGACAGTAGTTGCTCAGGCTGTAGTGCTGAACTGTCACACATTGGTCCAGAGGAAAAATTCGTCTGTCTATTTCCATCTTGGGCATCCCTGTGAGATTCTCTCCCACACACGCAGTCCTTGCTTGCAACTAAAAACTATGCTGCGACTCACTCACTTTCCCATGGTGAGGTGGGAGAGAGAATCATAGAATCAGAGACTGTTAAGGGGTTGGAAGGACCTTAAAGATCCTCTAGTTCCAACCCCTCTGCCATGGGCAGGGATATCTTGCTCAAAGCCTTATCCAAACTTTGAGCACTGCCAGGGTTGGGGCATCCACAACTTCCCTGGACAACCTATTCCATTGTCTCACCACTCTCAAAGTAAAAGATTTTTTCATGATATCTAACCTGATTTGAAGGGTAAAAGTGGGAAAACTCATGGGTAATGGAGAGACAGTATACTAATTGAAATGAAGTAAATAATAGTAATGAAGTGAAAATAATAGCAATAATAAATATAATGACAAAGAGGAAGAGAGAAAGAGAGGAATAAAACCCAAGAAATGTACAATACAATTGCTTCACCACCTGCTGAGTGATATCCAGCCAGTTCCCAAGCAGCAATCTGTGGCTCCCAGCCAACTACCCCAGTTTATACACTGAGCATGATCCTGGCTGTACTCCCTCCCAGTTTCTTATGTACCTGCTCGCTGTCAGAGCACGGGAACCTGAAAAGTCCTTGACTACTCAGCAACAATGAAAACATCAGTATGTTATCAACATTATTCTCACATTAAACCAAACCAGATCACTGTTCCAGCTACTAAGAAGAAAATTAACTCTATCCCAGACAAAACCAGGACAGTGGGAAAGACAAGGGGAGACACCTTTGTGTGAGAGATGGATGAAACTGTAAATGTGTCGCTGTTGAGCTATTTGAACATCACTTGCAGCTACTTACAGTGGGGGAAGTTTGGAAAGAAAACTCTTCACACAATTAATATTTAGAAGGCTTTTCTTTTTTAAGTTGCTTCTCTCATTGTCTCACTCATTGCTTGGGTGCTCTAGAGTTCTGCTTATGCTACATTTCAGGGACAAAATGTATTCTGAGGGGTTTTTCCCTTCTGAATACAGCAATTTTTGTGTGAAGTAAACTGAATTGAAGAGTCCAGTTTTTGTAAGGATTCTGATATATGAGGGTTTTGCCTTCCAGTGTTAATTTAGAGGTAGCTTGAATTGCTTTTGTCTCAGTTTCGCATCATTTTATGAAATTAATTATATTTAAAAGGTCACCTGGATCCCAAGGCTGTAAGCTAGCATTTCAGATGTGCAAATTCTAAAAATATTTTAGAAATGTTTTTAGTCATTTGGTTTTGGGGTGTTCTTTTGGGTTTTTTGTTGGCTAGTTGCTGCACACTTGTCTTTTTTTTCAGCACAGATGTAGTGCAACTGGATGCTTTGCAAATGTCTCTATGTCTCTATGGTATTTGGAAAGGTATCTAAACACTGGTCAGTGCAAATCCATTTTTTAAGATTACAGAGCATAGGGTGCTCTTTAGCTCACAGTATATGGCTGTTAAATGTGGAAAATTATTTCTAAGTGAAAAGGAAAAGACTACAGGGAAAAAATAGTTTGCTGTAGCAGGTGTGCTCCAGAACCAGTTACTGGAAAATATCTGGATCTCATTTGAGTATTGATATCAAGCCAAGATGAGTATGTGGGACCATGAACTAAACCAATGTGACACTTCACACTGTTTCTCAAGTGTGAAAGATAGACCAGTGCTTACCTACCTTTCTTATCTCCCACCACTGTCCACTTTGTTGTGCTGTTCAGATGGTCCATCTGTGATTCCAGCTCATGCACGGGCAACAGGGAAACTGTAACTTTACCCGTGCATCAGGTGAACATGAACTCTTCTGTGTCCCCCACACAAATAAAATATGGCATCTCCTATCTCAAGCTAGATATGTCCTTGAAACCTCAATGTCAGTAGCAATTGCTTTGTGCTTCATGCAGGATCAGTGGAGAGGAACAATCACTGCAGGAGGTCACGCTGGTCTTCACGTCTGAACGCCCTGCAGAAATACTTATCTCTCTCCCTCCAGGCTCTCCATTGCCAGTAATTTAGGTACTCCTTTCAAGAGATGTTGCTTCAAGCATTTGGAGGCTGACCTGATTACAGAACCTGAAGCATTGTTGTGAGTGGGAATACCAGTGAAATTTTTCTGAAATATTCAGTATATTTTCAGTGGATGAAGTCTGATGTTGATTTCTAAACCGTAGGAAAAGATTCAAATGACTACCCCTGTATTTCCAACAAGGTGCTGTTCTCTTCCCTTAAAAGAATTCTTTCACATTGTTCTTTTTCTGAATTCACTGGAAATGATCATTTGAGGTAGAACAAAGAGAAAAATGAGGTGCTAACTCTAATACATTTAAATGTCGATATGCTAGATACCTGCTTCCCTCAGTGATCCAATTATAGCTGCATAAGAATACGCAGGACACATCGGTTTCTTCATACATCACTTTTATGTTACAGTATGTTACCTAATGTGATAGATCATTTGAATAAATGGGATTTTGTCTAAAGACCTGCTCTTGAATGATTGAGAGGAAGGTATTAATGGTTTCTTTGGCACATTGCACTGCTTGCTGTGTGCTTCTCATGGTGCATGAGCTGGGGGGTTGCTGAATCTGGTAAACTGACAGAAGGGAAGGTGCCACAGCTCCATGCAACCAGTCAGAGGGCTGGGCACATAATCCCAGACAGCACAGAGAGCACATGTACACATCACATGTACACATATATACATGGACAGCCACAGAGAGAACATAGACAGAACTATTTCTGTGTTCTCAACATGAGGCTGTATGTGCCCAGGATGGGCAGCAGGGCAGCATGTGAAGGGGCTGAAGAAAGAGTTTCAGTGATCTCAGGGTGAGCTGTGATGGGTCTGATTAGTCTATACCTACCCACTTATTATTCGTTGCTTATATATGCTCCAACAACTGAAAATGTGAGGCACATAAATATTTTAGGAAAACAAATTTCAGGCTTTTACTGATGATTACTAACATCAAGGAATTATTCTGTCATTCATCTTTTGTTGAAGTAGAACTAAGTTGTCTTTTTAACAACAGGTTTCTGTAACAATGTGTACTGCTGCAGGTGCAGAAGCTCTGCCCATATCAGAAGCTTTATCTTTTCTTTCAATTCTGGTGCATCAGATCCATCCAGAAAAGGGAAGCTGCTTTCCAGCATTGCCAGATGAAATACTTGCAGTCATACCTCTAGTGATAAGGCAACATCAAGTGACTTTTTAAGTGATTAACAACAAAACAGAAGTGCTTTGATTAGGTCCAGCTTTGATTAAGCCCTTGAATAGTCACTGTGATCAATTTATGAATAATCCAGGGATCAAAGAGAATCATTAATATGATTGGTCTAACACTTCCAAGTAACAAACACATCAGTATAAAGCATGATCAGGAACAATTTGTGAACAGAGGAGTATTAAATCTGTCAGTTGACTGGTCATAGTGCGTAACACGACCAGCTCTGATAGTAGAGAAGAGACAGCACTTTCAAAATTGAAAAATTCTCCTCTTTTAATGCAGGATCCAAGAGAAATATGAGAGAGTTACATTAAAAGGCATAGTTGAAACAACCCCATGAAGAATATATCATTACTGCTGCAAAACTGGCATCCTATAGGAATTAGTGAGCCGAAGTCAGACACATATAGTTGCAGGGCAGGGCTGCTAAGGAAGTCTTCCTGAGCAGATCCATTGTGGTTCTGGCAGGTCTTTGGTCTGTCCCTGACCCTGGGGGAGCACAACGTGAGGCTTTTGGAGCTTCCCTTGTGTTCTCCTGGGCTTCATTCATTCACTCATCAGTGTGCTCTTCCTTCCCTATGCTCTTCCTCCAGTCTTAGCTGGATTTCAGGAGTAATGACTGGTAATGAAACTAATACATTAAGGGCTGAATTTCTTTCTACAAACATCCCAGACATTTCCACTGCCATGCGACAGCACAGGACACAGAGTATAGAAAATAATGGACAGAGCAGTGTGTCTGGGACAGAGGCAGCAGTGAAGCATTTTGGACTTCTGAGTTGATTTTCAAATGGGTCAGTGCATCTGGACTATCCACAGCTTTGTCAAAACTTTGTTGTTTTTTTTTTTTTTTTGAAAAAACCAAACACATTCCCACTCTAACAGGAAACATACAACCTACTCAAGAATGAAAATGAAATGCAACACCAGCAACAATCAACAGATTTCCCCTAAGAAATAGCAAAAATCCCATCTCAAATCACCTCCTAAGTAAGTTTTACCCCAGAAAGGGAGGAGAGTCAGAAGGCCATTAGGACATAGTTTCTGGCATATGCAAGCATGCAAATAACAGCTCATGAGGTCTGACATTGCCAGCAGGTATCTCTGGATGATATCAGACACGATTGAATGCATAATACTTCCGGATGAAAGCTTATAAGTACAGAAGAAATATGTTCCAAGATAGATCCCTGGCAGGACTTTGAAATTACTTACCACTGGAAACGTTGTAAGTATTTAGTTACTGAAACAAAAGCCTCAGCTCAGATGTCTAAAATGCTTTTGGGAAGTGCAACCATATGAGGTTAGGAAGTAAAAGTAAATCACTGGTCAGCAGATATAAACAGATCACTCTGGACCATGCCAGGGGAGTTTTATTGTTCTATTGCAAAGCTGGGATGAACTCTTGTTTTTATTGTAGTTTTCGTTTTTTCAAGCTCTCGGTTCAAAGTTTTCAATCATAGTTTTGTCAGAGGAAAAAAGACTTCTGGAAAAAATATAGGCACAGTTCCTGCTTCCAGATATTGTGAAAATCAGTTTCTGGTTTATTTCTGCAGCATTTTTTTTTGAGTCTCTGAACAGTTAGTTAATCACCCATTCCAACTCTGGTTAATCGTACCCTGACGAAGTTCTTGATTGAAGTGGAGCATAAATAGCTCCTCAGCCTCCTGTTTGTTCTCACAGATGTAGTCAACCTGCTTTTTACTCAGCTTTTTACAGATTTCCACCGACATCTTTTGGCTACAATTGAACTTTTTCTCCCATTGAAATCTACCCTCTTTTTGGGTCACGTGTTTACAAACATTCTCATTTTGCTTACTGGCAGTTCTTTCTGCTTCATGAAAATGTGAGAGACTGCTAAGCATGAAGTGCTGCTGAATTTTTACTACTTTTTAGCCATCCTTAGTAAAAGTAGAATGCAGGAGTTAGTAGAATTGATGTATTATTTCCTTCAAACCTTAAAAAAAAAAAAAAAAAGGATTGCTCTGATTCATGGGTATGTTGAAAACAATGAGGAGTGTGTGATGGTGCAGTTAAGAGCCTGCATATAGTTCTTGATGTGACATCCCAGCCCCTACAGGGTGAGGGACCAGCAGGGGAACAGTACAGTGTGGGGAGCTCTGCTCCTTCTGCAGGAAAACCTCCTAGAAGGAGGTCCAAGCATATGAGCAAAATGAGGAGCACTTGCTCAAAAATTGCCCCAGAGTACACCAACAATACCACCAATATTGTGGTGGTTTTGCAGCTCCTCCCTTCTCCTCTTGTTCACATTGTCAGGGTAGCTGCAGTCCCACCTGTGAACATAACCTGTCCTGCACAAGAGAGGAAGTCAATGGTACTGGGGCATGGTGCAGCCAGGATTAAATTGCCTCTTTGTTTCACAGAAGTAAAAGCATCATAGCTTTTACTCATGTGATTCAAAACCTGAGAGTAGTTACAACCTGCTCTTTTAGTCAGAAAACTAGAAGGAAAAAGTGAACAGAAAGTACCTCCCAGGGCTCAGCAGCTGGTGCCCGACTTTCTTTCCAGATACAGGAAGAAACAGATACAACTGGGTTTGATATATTGGGACCTCAAAAGTCCCTCACAAATAAAGAACTTGTTCTATATGTGAGATTTCATTCACCTTCTTTTGTTTACTCTGGGACCTTCTATGCCACTGAACTTCAAAACTATGCCTTCTTCCTCCCTTCCTAATCCTCCTCCTGCCTCCTCCCCCACCCCCTGCATAAACACCAAGAGGACCTTGAGGAACATGGGAACACAGCTATTTTTGTGTTCATAAAGACGTAGCTAAGGCAGAATTTAAACATGCTGACATATGCACATGACAACAACTGCTTTCTCTGCATGATCCCAACACCCCTAATAGCAATTTTTGACCTTCAAAGGTTTAGGCACTTTTATCAAATTAAGAATGGCCCTCACCCAGTGAAGAATTTACACTAGGAAAGGTTTATTGGGGTACAGATGTGCTTTCTGTGAGTTTGATGTATGTTATGTTGTGGTGTCAGGCCAGCTCTAACCAGTTATCCATGTTTACTATCATCTCACTTTAACCTTCTATCTCTGTTTGAAGACAGAAATCTTCAAAATACATCTGCTTTTTTCAATTAAAAAATAAGCTGGTATGACAAAACATTAAAAACATACCTTAAAATTAAATGCAGTTATAGTATCTTTTAATAGGACTCACAATGACTTTCAGGAGCTATGAACAGGATGCCCTGTAACCCATTTCAGACTCTGTGCCAGTTGTTCTTGCAGCTCTTTGGTGACACTGTACCACCCACAGCTTCCAAATTGAAAGGTTATTTCTGCAGTTGCCAATCCATAGCAAACAATAAACTTCAATCCCCCGCTTCAGAGCACAGCTCAAGAGGGTCTTGATCCACTAGCAAGAGCTTCTTCCTTTTTGGAATTTGCAGCAAATTTCACTAGATTTTTACCTCTTCACTTCTGCTTATAAACAAGATGATAACCTGATTGCAGAGGGGTTTCGACATACGCTGATCAAGCCTCACTTTGCCTCTCTGCCTTTGTTTTGCAACACTTTGCTTAGTGTAACCAACCAACTAAATTGTGAAACCGGGAGTGAGGGCTGTGCAGAATAGCACAGAGCCCCAGAAACTTTGGCCTAGCAGTGTGCACAGCAACAAGCCCTATTACCGAATATAAATGAGTGTCATGGGAGTAAACTGCATTATCTTTTTGCTGAGATCTTTTTTTGAGATATTTCCTTAGTGATTCTATTTTACCTAGAGTCTGAGGATGCTGATGTCTGAAACTAGATAAATATCCTATCCAACTCATTTTTCTTTCTAATTAATCTGTATAAAAAAGCTGGAGCCAAAGCAGTCTCTATTAACTTCTAACTGTGCAATCCTGCCACATTGGTATTACCATCAGTTCTAGCATCCACTATTTTACAGCTGTGTGAGAAGAGTTAGATGGATTTTGAAAGAGGGAAATTGGAAATTAGGGGTTTAAAATTTTAATTAATCCAGTTTGAATATAGAGCCAGGCTGCAGAAAGAGCAAAACACATTCTTATTTCTGCAACAACAACAAAACAAAACAAAACAAAACAAATTTGAGGGACAGAAACACTAATTTAAGTATGGCATTACATTTGGAAAGAAAATGGAAACTATTGATCCTCTAATAATATTTTTGCCTTAGGAATGTTTTGAGCATAGAGTGCAATTACATAGCTAGTATTTCATCTCAGTACCATTTTCTTCACTAGTATGAATGTATCTAAATGAAATGAAAGAACAACAGTAACAAATATAAGATTTGTTCACGACGTTTGAGTGCTATATTTACTGCAGACACAGCAACTCTGAGAAAGTCAAACCGTGACTTAATTGGTGGCATCTTAGACGAAAGATAGTAACAGCCAAAATAAAGACATCCAAAGCCCACTGTGCACTGCATACCCGTAGCAGCATGACTGCTATGTTATATACCTGGAATGTCCTGTCTGCTTTGCTGAAATGGGCTGAAGTTCCTTGCTAATGTGGATGCTAGCAACATGAAAAACAGTTCATTTATTTTTTTATTTAGTGATAAAATATAAAACAAAATACGTGAACTGGTTTTGTAAATAAAAAAAAAATTAGTCCACCATGAGAAAATTATAATTGTTTAACACATTACTTGAAAGATGGAAACATTTGTAAAATGCAGTCTGTTCTATTGGTCAAAGAGGTTTGAAAATAGGCACAGTTAAAATTATATCAGCAAGAAGGAAAGTGTAGGCAGAGTCAGATGTATCTAAACTCGCCTAATATATTTAACGGAAATGTGATTGTGTCTTTATTAACTTACACTTTATCCTTATCTATCTCTTCATATGAGCTAATCATGACACTCAGCATTTTCAGTGTGCTGAGCCTCACATCATCCAACAATATACCTTATGTTGGAAAAGTAGCATCAGAAAAATAGCATTGTCTTTATGTGGGACAATCCTCCAGACTCAAACACATGGTGAACTTAATTTGGTTTACAGACCTATCATGTGTCAGCACTAGTAGCTGACTACATCTAAGCTCTTAACTTCCAGCAAACTCAGGGTAGGATGTACAGGCTTAAACCTCGTTGTGAGGAAGAGAATTTATGAAATTATTGTTGCATCTTGGAACTTGGATGTCGGACATGTAGAAGTGGCAGAGTCATAGAGGTGAAATAGAAAGAAAGTTCTTTATAAGTTAGATGAGGAAGGTTAATAGGGTTTCAGTCCCTTCTGTCTTGATTATTTCTACTTTCAGCTAGGGAGGGGAGGGGTAATTTGTAATGGTAAACATACTCTATTCTCTTTTATTTGATTCCTTATCCTGCCCTCATCAGCACTATGAGCAGCAAAAGCACATCATCTGGTACAGCCACTGGTGATCACATGCAGTTCCTCTTTTCTCAGCTGGTCTCTAAGAAAGAACTTTTTGCTGTATTGTATTTTACTCCATAGCACTTTTCCTTCAAACATGCATTTATCTAAGTTTATGGACTGGAGCCTTTACAAATGCTTATGTCCCTCTTAGATAGCTTGGTGTATACCAAAATCATAGGATTAATATCAACTATGAAAGTGCTGTCACTCAAAAAGTTAACACATTTGATATGCACTGATGTCTACCAGATAGGCAGGTACTAACAGCTGCCACTCTCTAAAGGATGGCAGAATGAATAACAAGGAGCTGAACTGGCCCTTGCATAGGGTTTTGAATTGACTGATTTATACCAGTTGCCTACAGGAGCATCAGAGACAACCCAGGAGTTACACAAATGTTGGCACTACAGCTCTGCTGCTGTCTGATCCCAAGTGATTACCATTTTTTTGAAAGTAGTGAATGACATCCTCAGTGGTTCAATTACTGAAATGAAACAGATTATCTTTGTCTCACAGATATATGCAAGAAAAGTTTGTGGTTCCCTATTCTCGTATTTACAGTACTCTGCTAGATAATTTCTAATTCAGTGCCTATAATTTGCAGATATCTCATTACATCAGCAATAATCATTGTAAAATCTCTATTATTTTTAGGCTGTTTTGACTGGTGATGATTGAATCAGATGCCATTAGATTAGTTAATGAAACACTAAACCTAATGTATGTAATAATAAGTTATCAAAAGAGGCTTTCATATGAATTTAAAAGTCATAGAGAGGCTCTGGCTTCAAGGTTGACTTACATGAGAGGGAGAAAGAGCTGCAAAAGGAAAGCAGCTACAATAAGGAAGGTCAGTGGGGTTTGTAAAAGGCAGTGAAACTAAGCTTCAGAGTAAGTCATTCAGACTGTGAAATAATCAGTACACACTGGGACAGAAACCATGGTCTCTCTTTGCCAAAGCATGCATAAAGGCACTATCTAGTTTTCAGCCCAAGGACAAGTTTAAACTAATACCAGTTGCAGAGGTGGAGGTGAGGGGCTGTGAAAAGACTTCCTGCCTATATTCAGAGGGGATGTCTGCAGGCTGACATAGTCCTTCATATAACATAGGGCAGCTGTAATATTTAAGTGGTCACTGTACAGATGAAGACACTGTAGGCTGCACAGCACCTGTACCTTCAGGACCTCCTCAGACTTTTAATGTGCACCAAAAACCATATGGTCAACTGAGCCAATGTTCCACTCCAGTGAGATTTCCAGAGTATTAATGTTAGGATGTTCTTGAATCTTTTTATATCAAAGGCATAATTTATTAAAAAAAATAGGGCAGATTAAAAAATTGAATAAAAACTACCATCCTATTTCTAAAGACATCAGAAATGTGGTGAGCACTGCTGTGCTATGGAGAAAGGGTGTACAAGTGTGCTTGCATAGCAGAAGAGGTAGCTATCGGGGTTGTTGAGTATATGAAGCCTGCAGCCCGGCAGAGAAACAGAACTGCAGTTTAAAAGGATAAATAATTCTTGTGAAAAAAAAAACATATTTCAAATTGAGCAAGCCACCTATCATCCACTTGAGTCTTATTATTTTTAGCTAACCTTGGTTGTCATTAGTTCCATAATAAATTCATCTATAAACATTGCTAAATCTGCATTTGGTATGGATTGTGTCTATATAGGGCTCAAGTAGAGATATACTTTCCCCCCTCATGATGGATGTGTACTTCATCAATTCAGAGATTGCTCTAATGTCTTTTGGGTATAGATTTGAAATGGGAGAGAAGTGGAAGGTGACTGTGTTTTTTTTCAAGGAATATGGCACCTTTCTATTTATTTTCTCATGAGCAAAGAGGTAATAAATTAGATAAATAGACTCTCTCATTTGTAATTTTCTCTCCATTTCTCTGGGCTAAGTGCCGCTATCAGACCCTCATGCCACAGTCCCTTCCCCTGACAGTCCCAGCTAATCCAGGAAACTGTAGCTGGGTTCATACCCAGACTACCATGTGCAGAGCAGACTAAAGGTGGGTGTGTTTATCTGTGATTCTCCCTGCAGTGCTCTGTCAGCTACCAAGCAGTTCCTCCTCCTGTTGTGGCTGCCGTGTTGTGCATGTGTCCTCCAGCTGTTGTGGCTGGAAAACAAACTGAGCTTCTAACACGTTTCTCCCATTTGTATAGAAAGCTGACCTCTTGTGAGGTGTTCCATTTTACATCTCTGCAGGAGGAGGCTTTGAAGTAGTGTTTTTGATACTTATTCTTTTTTATCCGTCTTTATCTCTGAGTTGAAATAGCAATCAAAGAAATATAATAACATCAGAAAAGACAAAACCTGTCATTAAGGCTTTTTAAAGTACTTACATGTTAGTTTAAATGTTTTAAGTTGTTGGAACAGGTAGACCTTGATATACATAAACCAGAAACTTGTTCAGTATCTGAATTGCTTTGTTGCCATCAAGTGGTTTAATGAGGCATTTCACTGCATCATGTTTTGATAT
>NW_020956943.1:62424-67122 GCF_003031625.1 Empidonax traillii
GAAAAGACAAAACCTGTCATTAAGGCTTTTTAAAGTACTTACATGTTAGTTTAAATGTTTTAAGTTGTTGGAACAGGTAGACCTTGATATACATAAACCAGAAACTTGTTCAGTATCTGAATTGCTTTGTTGCCATCAAGTGGTTTAATGAGGCATTTCACTGCATCATGTTTTGATATACCAGAAGAACTGAAGTTGTACTGTCAACCAAAATTAAGAAAGGTTAGTTTAAAATGCAAGCAAAACTGGTGTGGTAGTTTTTCTTTGGAATGATATTGAGTGATTTTGATGAAAGTGAACATTTTACACTCCAGCCGTAGTGACTATAAATAACTGCTATTGTAAGATTAAATGCCATTTATTTTTTCTGGCTTTCACTTTCTAGGCTAAGCACAAGACTTGGAGGTGTTGATTGATAAGAAGCTCAAAATGAGCAGGCAATGTGCACTTGCAGCCCAGAAAGCCAACCATGCTCTGGGCTGCATCAAAGGTACTGTGACTAGCAGGTCCAGCCATGTAACTCTCCACCTCTATTCCTCTCTCATAGTTTTTTATTAGATATTAGAAGAAATTCTTCACAATCAGGACTGTGAAGCACTGATAAATGCTGCGCAGAGAAGTTGAGGATGACCCATTCCTGGAAGTGCTCAAGCTAAGCTGGATAGGGCTTTTAGTAACTTGGTCTAGTGGAAGGTGTCCCTGCCTATGGCAGAGGGGATTGCAGCTAGATGATCTTTGAGGTTCCATTCTATGTTTCTGTGATCTTTGTAGGTGAATGTTGTAGATAAACATTACCCAGCACTACAATTAAGTCAATGAATTATCACAATATCTTGTTCAGCATCTGAATTCTGTTAAATCAATACTGATGCTGTTTATATTTTTGAAGAGTTTCTGTTTTTTTTTTCTGCAGGTACTTTTTCCTTGAGATTAATCTTACCCTTATTTCCAGTCTCCTGTCACTCTCATTATGTTGATAAGAAATGTTTCTTAAAGCACCATATCCTCAGCTTCTGTTTGTATTGCCTTACATAATTATGAGAACAGAAGAACTTTAGTCACAATAGAGGTGATAAGATTCATATTCTCCAACTGTAAAAGCCCTTTTGAAATGCAAAGAAAGGCCTTTCTACTTGTGAGTCTTGTTGATTGTTTTCCAGCTCACCAGTGAAATTTCTGGTAGAGTATATTAATACCATTCAGCGGTAAGACAGGTCTTCCATTATTTCCATATTTGCCCCAAATACAGTACAATGACAAATGATGGAATTTTGTTGCAGATGGAACTCAGAGCAGTTAAACTTACAAGAGATGAGACTCAGTGGAAAAAATAAAGTTCTCAGTATAATCCAGCTTTAGACTTCATGTAAGCACCACACAGACTCAGCTTAAAATTTTTTATTTTTATGTAGTCTGAAAAAGGACAACGTAAAGAAAACCAAAGGAAAATTATGTACCTCTGATTCTAATGAAGTTATTTTCTAGTGATACAAGGATAACTTTAAAAGGCATTGATTGAAGGCTGTCAATTAATTCATACAATAATATTTTATTTCACACATCCATTTTTGTGTTCATAAATTGAGCACTAATAGATTGAATATGCAAAAAAAATTAGATCCTTAGGAAATTAACTGCATTGATTTGTAGAGTTCTCAAAAATAGTTATTTGTGAGTATTTGGTATATGATGTATATTGTCTGATTTGAAGAGGAAAGGAGTGTTTGTAGTTGTAGTTTCTGATATCTGTCAGATTGACTAAGTTTGATTCTTAGAAACAGATTTCTAACCTGTGGAAGGCAATTTACAAGGCCTAATGACTTCCCAAGAACACACAGTAATAATTGCCTAAAATGTCTTTAGTGGGTTGTTTTTATTTGTTTGGTTGGTTGTTTTTTTGTTTGGTTTGCTTTGGTTTGGTTTGGTTTGGTTTTGGTTTTGGTTTTGTTTTGTGGTGTGGTTTTTTTGTGTGTGTGGTTTGTTTTTTTTTCCCCTGCAGGCAGCTCCCAAAGTCATCCTGCTCTGTTTGCTGGCAAATGAAATTAAGTGGTCCAGATGGAGATGTAGCTCATTTAATTTTGTATCTAAGCAAATTTTAGCAAAAATTATTTTGTTTCTGTAAACTCGGGTTCACTCTGCTGTTAGCACAAGAATTACCTCAAGTAGTCCTGGTTAGATTAGCTGGACTCTGTATAAGTCACTTTGCATTGTCATGTCCTGAGACCATATGAATGTTGCCTCCCAAGCATGGGCTCAATTAAAAACCAAGATACAAGAGAATATTCTTCATACTGTTCCAGAAGAGCACATTGTTTACTCAGCAGTACATCTGGTGAATTAAATAGTGGAAGAGTGAGGTGCATGCTTAAAATCCCAAAGCTAAATAGGCAAATACATTTCAGGACTCAGGTTTTTACAGAAGTTTTATTCCTGAGAGTAAGGCACATACGTACCTGTAACACCTGAACAATTAAGACTATGCCCCAATGATCACCACCCTCTCAGCCCAGCTGTTCAGACAGTTTTCAATCCACCTCACTGTCTGCTTATACAGCCCATACATCAACATCTTCTCTATGTTGATCTTATGGGATCTTATGGGTGACAGTGTCAAAGATCTTCCTGAAGTTTAGGGACACAGTATCCACTGTTGTCTCCTCAGTTACCAGGCCAGTGATTTCATTGAAGTTTTTAAGATTGCTGAAACATGACTTCTTGTTTTCATCAAACATGAAAAACTTACCTTGAAACCAACTATATCACTGGAAACTTGCTGGTGTGAGTCTGTTATGTAGTATTTCCCAAGTATTAAAATAATAAATAGAAAAAAATGTATTACGCAGACACGGGGTATAATTTTTCACTGTCCAAGAGAGGTCACAGTAATTTATACTAGGAAAAAATAAATCTTACATCTCTCATGACAGTAGTGATGCTTGAATATGGAGCCCAATGGAGAACTGAGCCTATAGCCTAATGTTACAATCACCGTGTAATAATTTGGCACGAATTCTCCTGACAGTGAGCCTGTTGCACAGTTCTGAGTGTTTCCACGTGTACAGAAAAAAAAAAAAAAAAAAAAAAAAAAAAAAAAAAAAAAAAAAAAAAAAAAAAAAAGAGAAAACCTCCTTACCTGAAATATAAAGCATGACTGAGAATGCCAGTTAAAGAACTATTGTAAGGAAAAATGATACCATTAAAAAGCCACAATTTATACTGAATCATCCAGAAGAATTCTGCAAGATGAACTCAAGCTTACAATATTACCAAATGTAGTAATGATTGGGTCATCACTGAAGTTCTGAGGCTGGTAAAACTCTATGTGAAAGGCAAGGGACACTCTTCTAACCGAGTTCTTAAAATGGGCAGTTTATTTTCATCCATTTTTTAAATCAAGATTAAATTTCTTTGGATTTAAGACCTAATATGTAGGGAAAAGTGAAAATTTGCAATGAATGGTCTCCATCAGGAAAACAAATGTCTTTTTTTTTTGGAGGGGGGGGTAAGGAGGGGGAAGGCAAGTTTTAATATTGCAAATATTCTTCCAGACAGATACAGGGTTTCTTGAGAGATAATCTGATGATCCCTGCTCTGTCTTTCCTCCTTTAAATACAGCTCAGATGATGAGTCAGCTCTTCCACAGTCTCTATTACCATCTGTTTTGATTTAGAAATTAGTTTAAATTACAGATATGATTTTGCTCCATTCTTCCTTTTTCCTGCTGTTTTTAGAGTAATGCATTTCTAGGAGGAAAGGAAGAAAGAAAGAACACCATCTGATTAGCAAATGTCAGTGAAAGATGTAATCATGACTACTGCCAGAACAACTTAATTCATCTTTCTCGGTTTCCTCATTTGGCCCTAGAGGAGCACATGGCTACTTTTGATTTCATAGAGTTATTGTTGGGATTGTTTTGTCAGCTCAGCTAGTCAATTGTATAATAAATGAATGCTCAATTTCTAGAAAGTCAGACAGTCACACAAGCCATCTAACTGACAGACATTTGTGCCAGTATATCCTTGTAGCTGAAGAATGTATATTTATCCTTAAGGCAAAGGAAGTTTTCTCCCAGTACCTAACAAAAGCAGCACAATGAGTTTCAAGACAAGGGCTAGCTGTCACTACACTGCTGACTGTGAACAACCTACCACCAGAAGAGCTCCACAAGGTCTCATGTCCATGTTTCAGGCACAATTTCTTCTGAAATTAGCACTTGGCAGTTGCACATCAGTGGCATGAAGTGTTTGTGTTGAGCAGACCTGCATGAAGCAGCAGAAGACAGCATACAAGTTTTATACTATTTCCCTCTGCAACATGCATCGGGAAATAGTATAAAACTAAGCCATATACTTATGCTTGCGATCTTAGACTTTTTATTATATATTTTATAAAATCTATATAGTATTTTATCAAATATTATATCTTTGATAAAATCTACAAACTTCCCAATTGATTTTAAAACTTGAAAGACTACTGCATGTTCTCCTGTTTCCATTCCCAATCATTTTTTTGCTGATGAATTCTATTCTAGTTATTTATAATAAGCACATCTGTTTTGTTGCATACTTGAAAACTGGCAAATCTCACAAGTTTCTATTCTTCTGGACAAGTACATATAGCCACAATGATGTTTTTATGATTTGAAATAACTTAGAACTATAAATTCAGGAACAAGAAAAGAAAATGATGTTGCAACAC
>NW_020956944.1:0-4111 GCF_003031625.1 Empidonax traillii
CTGCTGGGATGGCTGAGTCCTGCTGCAAACAGCCCTGAAACGGCAAAACTCATCCTTCCCAAAGCCCACGAGCTGTCACTTCGCAGCTTTTCTTTTATGCCGGTAAAAATCAATTGCTTCAAAGTTCACTGAAGGTGAAGGCAACATTTGCTTTCCATTCAGAGCTGAGCGGGCCCTGTTCAAGAGCAAATGCTCTCGAAAAGGAGAAGAGCAAAAATCAGCAGAAAAATTCTCTGAATAATTTGGACTAGGAGAGGAAAAAGCAATTTGCTCCCAGTTATTCCACAGACAAAAGTATGAATAAAAAAAATCATGAGCTATTTACTCTGCCTGGGCTGTTTGCACGAGGTTTGTGCTATCCCAGTTTTGCTTCACTGACCCCCAAAGACCTTTATCACCAGATCCTCGAGGCATTTCAAGAAATCATGGGGTTTGGGGGATTATGTTTGGGGTTTTTTTTTTTTTTTTTTTTGCATGCTGGATCAGCAGGAACCAAAAGCAGAGAAAACAAAAGGGGTCCTAAATCTGAACCACTCTGCTGGTTGTGTGTGCACTGACCTGGATCAGGGCTCGAGCTCTGGCTGACCATCTCCACCAGCACAGAAGTTTTCTGCCATATACTGTTACAGGCTCTGGTGCTTTGCATTCGGATGATGAGGCTGTGGCAAAGACACTGTGGGAATTTACAATCTGCTTTAGAAAAACTTGGGACTTGTGTTTAGCTGTGTGTTTTAAAGGCAGTTTATGTCACATCTGCTGCAGGTGGTGGCACTGCCCCAGACACCCAGAACTATGCTGCTGATGAGGAGAGGAAAAGAAAGGAGGATGAAGACCTCATAAACTTCATCAAAACCCACCAAAAAGTCAGGAGATTTGGGGATTAGGCCATGTAATTACATTACCTGAAGAAAAAAGTTGCCTGAGAATTCCCTGTCTTGTGTTGCCAGCGCTTTTCAGCCATTAGTAACACACAACTTCACATTGTCTTTTCCTGAGGCGCAGATGGGCTAATTTTCAGCTACCTGATAATTACACATTGTTTGAAACTATATCAAAAGCTTCCCTTCCTGCAATCCTCCTGCAGCCATTCTTACAGCTCCCAGAGTCCCTTGGTTGGGGCTTGCAGGAGTGCCCATCCACGAGCCCATCGGTCCATCTGGAGGGCCAGGAGTGAGGTGGCAAAGCCTCCAGGTTCACACTCAGGTTTCACAGCCTCTTTGTAGAGATTTGCACCATTTCCAAACCAGGTGGAGTGACTGAAGCTTCACCAAAAGCATCTTCTCTGCTCTGAGCACCTGAGGTTAGTGTGGGATAATGCTGTGTCAAGATGGTTCTACTTAAATACATGTGGGGGTGTTGATGTCGTGGAGACTTTAGGGACAAACCGACATTGGATGTTGGACATCAGCATAACAAGGGTTTAGTCTCAGTTTTCCTCAGGCAAAGAGCTGCCCTTGGGCAAAGCTGTGGATTGCCAAACTGGAGAAAGGTGACCTGTTGGAAGAGGGGAATGTGGACATCTCCTCCTCTAGAGCTGTGGTGGAGGGTGCAGAGACCTCCTTCTTTCTTGGTCCCTCCTCTTTGAGAGTGGTTTCTGTGCCAGTTGAGCTGTGACTGGTTTTAGAGGGTGTCCCTCTTTTCCCTGTCCCTCTTTTCCCCTTCCAGTGGGAAAATGAGAAAGACCTCCCCACTCATGTTTTCTGCTTCCCTATCATCAAGTGCCTCTGTTGCCTTATCAAAGAAGGAAATTAAATTGGATTGACACAACTGGCTCTAGACCAACCCATGTCCTTTGATTTTATTCATCCTTTTACAAGTTGCTCATTTAAGACTTTCTTCCAGCCTCTTTTAGGGAATTGAGATTAGATGATTATTCAGGATTTTTTAACTCTAAGTATCCTCTTCAAAGGGAGGTGCTTCTCTCATCTCAAGGGACCTTTGTCAGTTTGGAAGATAATCACCAAGGGTTCAGTGTTCTTGGGTGCATTTCATCACATCCTCTCATTTTGGATACATTTGACATATCCAAATAGCTTTAAATTCCTTTCCTTACACTGGCCTTCTCCTTCAAAGTCTGCTTCATTAAGCTTCATCCACAATTAACAATTTTGGAAAGAACGGAACAACGGAGATTGGGCAGATTCCTGCTCTGAACACTCAATCCGTTCTCTGTGCACCCCTACACATCTCGCTGTTCTCCTTTTGCATCTAATTTATTTGCAGACCCCCCTGGTTGCCTCCCAAACCCTGTGTGCACATCTCAACTGCTCTCACGCTGTGAACCTGGATTATTCCTCTCTTGTGCCCCCCAGGCATGTACCAGTTTCCACTCTCCATACAATTTCTTTCCAGCTTCCAGGCCCTGCTGCTGTAATGCCACCTAATTATGCTTCTTATCTGCTTTCACAGGGAAGCAGTTTGCTGTTGTGCACCATCTTTGGTCTCTTCTGGGAACTGCCAGTTCTCAGATGTTTCCTCTTTGCACATTTCCATCCAGGAGAGCTCCTCCACTGCCTCCCTGATTGCTGTCAGATGCTCATTATCTTGTTATTTCTGTTCTTCCATCTTACTCAGCTGGTGGGAAGAGACACTCGGGTTATGCAGAGCTTCTCCTGCTCCCAGATCTCTGGGGATGCAAGTTAAGGACTAGTCTGATTACAACACAGAACTGAAGGGTCTGAAAGCTCCTGGAATCCTCCTGGAACTGACTGGGCATCGCTGTGGAGAGGTGTTCCTGGGGGACAGAGATCCAGAATTGGATCCACTCAGGTGTCAAGAGGACAAGGAATAATGGCCATAAACGAAAACACAAGAACTTGCATCTCAATATGAGGAAGACCTTTCCATTAAGGATGACGGAGTATTGGAACAGCTGCCCAGGGAGGACGTGGAGTCTCCCACTTGGACAAATTCCAAGCCCACCTGGACATGTTCCCGTGTCACCGGTTTTGGGTGACCCTGCCTGCGAAGGGGCTTGGACTAGCTGATCTCCCTTCCAACCCTGACAATTCTGTGATTCTGTGACTTGATCACTTGGACTGACTGGGACTGTATTTGGGAAGTGGGGCTCTGCAAAAGGACTCCCCCTGGCATCTCCCAAAGTTGTTTGTGATGCTCTCTGTGCACATGGAGATGGGATGATAAACAAGCTCTGCTCGTGCCTTGGCTCTTCACACCCCATTCACACTCTCAGCTCAAGAGGCCCGAGGTGTTCCCCACCTCCACATCCCTGTTTTTGGGGTCTTGGCTGCACCGTTCCTGCAGTGGCACCGCTCACACACCTGACATTAGCAGGCTGACCCAAATATCTTCTCATGTCTCCTGTGACTACTTGCAGTCAGGAGCCACTGGAAAGGCAGCTCCCACAGGGAGGAATTCCAGGTGCCCTCAGGGATGTTCCACGCTCGGATCCCAAATATTTCTGAGTGCAATTTCCTTTCAGGTTTTACAAATGCTCTTCGCTCACTCGCCCGCCTCAAGTAATGAAGCAGCGAGATAAAAGACAGGGCCACAGCAGGTTGTTAAAAAATTACTTGCAAATTAATGTGAGGACAAAGTGTACGAGTTAATATCGTATAAAGACCCTTGAAATCGGCATCCACGCGTTGCACCCTCCGAGCGCTGACATTCCCAGGCACAACTACACTGGTAAACCGAGCCCAAGGGGCTTGATTAACAGGAAATTTTCAGAATGCCAATTAGAGCAAAGTTTACCGAACAAATTGTTTGCACTTGTACCCTAGAACCATCATGAATTTTAATTCATCTCGGATTTATGTGGCTGAAACAATAATTAAAGATACATGAACGCCTCACTTTCAGGAGACACCCCCAGGGCTGCGCTGGAGTTTTGGGTGGGGAAGGGGGTGAAGAGCCTGTTTTGGCAGAGTCTGATCTCACCTGGGGGTGCAGGAAGCTTTTCCCTGTGGAAATAAGCAGTTTCCTGTGTACTACACTCCCAGATTTGTCTAGTGTTTAATCTTTCATTAATTTTCTCTTTTTCCTTCTTCCTTTATGTAACCTGACAAAGAATGATGCATAGGATGTTTCCTCAGTGGCTTTTCTTTTCCTGCCTTCCACTTCTGGAGGCTGTGAGATGTTAAATCATCTC
>NW_020956944.1:4262-5915 GCF_003031625.1 Empidonax traillii
TAAGCAGTTTCCTGTGTACTACACTCCCAGATTTGTCTAGTGTTTAATCTTTCATTAATTTTCTCTTTTTCCTTCTTCCTTTATGTAACCTGACAAAGAATGATGCATAGGATGTTTCCTCAGTGGCTTTTCTTTTCCTGCCTTCCACTTCTGGAGGCTGTGAGATGTTAAATCATCTCCTTGGTCCCCTAAGATTGGAGTTGGCAGCCCAGGAGGGAACATAAGGACCCTTTATCTCCTTATCCCTGCTCCTGCTCCGCCAGTCCCAGGTTTGGATGTGGTGGAAGGCCTTGAATGCCACCACAACACAGCTTTGCTGGAGGAAAAGGTGATGCTATCACACAACATCAGTGAGAAGTCACAACCAAGCAGAGTGATGTATATGTATGTCTTCATCTGAATTCCTCTCCCCCTCTCCTTGTGCTGGTAAATAAGTTACACGTATTTTTAGAAGAAGTTATTTTCTGTCACTGCACTCCTAAATGTCAAGCTCCTGGAGAGGAGTCTTCAAGCAAGTTTAAGGTCAGTCAGGCTTCAAGGAAGAAAAATGCAGGTGAGGAAGAGCAATGGTGGTTGGGCTGTGGTCCAGCCTAAACCCTGGCTGTGATCCAGCCTAAGCCCTGGCTGTCATCTAAATGGTGGGCAAGCAGGAGCATCCCATATGGAAGTGGCACCTGGGGGCATTGCTCTGCCTCTACCTCAGTTATGGAAAAACTAAAGACTCTGACAAAAAAGAAAAAAAGGTGGATGAATATTTCGCATTGCGTTAGTTGAGGAGTGCTGATGAATAATGCATCCACCCAAAGGTCAGTTTACAAATGATTAATTAACCTTAAGAGAGGTTCTCCTCATTGGCAACATCCGTTGTCCTAAACAGCTTCATCATGTCTGCAAGGGGTATTTAAAGCACAATTATTTGGGAAAAGTAATGAGGAATCATGGAGAAAGCATCATGGGAGACCACAACGGTCCCCAGGCTTGACTGGGCCACCGAGACAGGCTGGGGCATTGCTTGACCTGGCAGCAGAAGGGTTTGAATGTTGGGCTCACAGCTGACAGATCTGAGGGCTGGGCAATCCCCAACAGGGAGTGCAGCAGGGGGAAGAGCCGGATTCTGTCCTGGAATGGGGAAATCCCAGATGTTTGTGCAGACTGGGAATGAGAGGCTGGAGAGCAGAGCTGGGAAACGACCCTGGGGGTCCTGGTGGGTGCCAGTTGTCCCTGAGTCAGCAGTGCCCTGGCAGCCAGGAGGGACATCCCTGTCCTGGGGGCAGCAGGGAGGGGATTGTCCCGCTCTGCTCTGCCCTGGGGCGGCCTCACCTCAACATTGGGGAAGTTTGGGGGACACAATGGAAGGGAGAGATTGAGCCATTGGAGAGTGTCCAAAGGAGGGACACGAGGATGGGGAAGGGTCTGGAGAGACACAAGAGCAGCTGAGGGCACTTGGTGTGTTCAGCTGGAGAGGAGGAGACTGAGGGGAGACCTCCCTGCAGTTCCAACTGCCTGGGCAGGGGCAGAGGAGGGGCAGGACTGAGCTCTGCTCTGGGGGGAGCAGGGACAGCCCCCAGGGAATGGCTGGAGCTGTGTCAGGGCAGGCTCAGGGTGGAGCTCAGCCAAAGGTTCTTCCCCCAGAGGGTGGTTGGCACTGAACAG
>NW_020956944.1:8567-18445 GCF_003031625.1 Empidonax traillii
CTCAAGCAAGTCAATATTTGTAATCAAATTGAAATTTCCTCTGGGAATTATTTATTTTCACAAGGTCTAATTTTTTGCAAGGAAAAATTCTGCACAGGAAGGTTTTAAGTCGCTTTAAACCAGCTTTAGGAATCTGGGCAATGGGAGGGGGCTGGGAATTCCCACTCAGGCTCCAGCCTGTTTGCCTTTGATGAGGGTGAGCTGATGAAAGAGTTTCAAGTGACTCTTCCTTCTTTGAAGAGGGAAAAGAATGAGTAGAAAGGAGCAGGAGAAACTGAGAAGGAGGAAGGATTCATGACCAATTCCCCTCTGCTCCTCCTCTTACATCTCTGGAGAACGCGGCAGCGTGGCCTGGCATTCACCTTGGCAGGGCTGGACATCCAAGTGAGGGATCAGCCTGGGTTCCTGCAGGGCCAGAGAGGGTGTGCAGCGCTCTGGGGAGGTGTGTGCCTCACCTGTCCTCACCTGACACCTGCTGCAGGCTGAGCTGGGTGGTGCCCTTGGCTTCATCTGCCCTGAACAGACAAGGTAAGGGTGGCAGGTCCATGTCCACCACAGCCTGAGGGATCCTGTCTGCACTCCTGACCTGCTGGTGACTTACTGGAGGAGCAGGAACATGCCTGGGAGTCCTGCAGCCCCTCCACAGGCACCTCATTGTGCAGTGAGTCCATTATCAGGGCTCCAAACCTCCAGAGAAGAGGACACAGGACTCCTCCAGCACTGTAAGAAAACCCTTCGGGGAAAATCGTCACAGCACAACCTAAAGATGGTTTTCCTGTCGAATTTGTGTCCATTTCAGAGCAACATTTGGGGTTAATGATGTGCATAATTTACATTATTATGCCTTTTATTTTTGTATTATGATGAATTGCCTACCTTTATGTTTCTTTTTATTGTGATGCTCTGGGAACACACCGGAGTGGTAGGAAAACAACAACAGAGCACTGTCAGTGTGGAGCACAGAGCCAGCACACCCAGTGTACAGACACTCGTAGGAGCATGGTACCATGGCAGATTATCAGCTCCAAGGCATCTGCTAACCTGCAGCTTTATTGGAAATGAAAACAACGTAATTCAAGAGTTATTTTCTCTCTTAAGAGAGAGCTGGGAGACACCTCCAGATATCCTGCGAAACACCCAGCAGGCCCTTGCTGCTTCTCAACCTGCACCTGTGGGCTGGGGAGGTGTGAGTGACCTCTTCCAAAGGAGGAGGATTTTCCTCCTTGTCCCCATTCTGTGCCCTAAAGGGAGTGATGCAGATCCACTGACTCTGCTTTCACTGGAGTTGGAGGTTGGAATAAGGACACTCCTCCAGGCAGAGGCCCCAGGCAGAGCTCCTGGGACATCTTGGGTGTCTCCTAATGCCACCTCCTTGAAGCTTCAGAGTCATACCCTGATTATTTTCCAGCCCAAAGTATTCCGAGTATTGATGGTTTAGAGTGAACCGATCACCAAAACTCCTTATTCACAGTTATCTCCCATGATTTCATTGCTCTGCCCAAACACATCCATGCCTGGGCTCCGATACCTCCAGGGAAAGGCCCTGCTGAGAATATTTAGGGACTGGGAGGGAAATTATCAGAGTAATTGCAGTGATTAATTTGGAGTTGTTGGAGACATCTTTAAAAGATGCCCTAAATGTGTTCCAAAAAGCCACACTGATTACAAAGACAACGAGGAAATGCACCTTGATGAGCTGAGAGGTGGAAGAAGCAATAAAACCAAATAAAACAACCTATAGGATAAATGGGATAAGAGCAGCTGACATCAACAACCATCAGTCAGAAATCAAGGGGTGCAACCAGGCCCTGACAATAACCTGTGTCATGAAAAGAGCCCTAATGGAGATGGGGAGGTGGTTCCCAGCACAGTGTTTGGGATTGCAGCAAGTCCTGTGAGGAGGGAACAGGGCAGGGCTGCTCTGGAATGGTCTGTGCTGGTTATTTGAAATAGAGAATTCCTGTCATGTTTTGGACAATACTGAACTGCTTATGGAATATATCTGCCCTTTCTCAGGTAAGGATTTTTAAAATAAATCTGAAATCCAACACTTGGAAACCATCCTCTTCAGATGGAGAGGCAGAAACACTTCTGTTCTTGGCTTCTGATCTATTTATCTTAGCTCTTCTCTCACTCTTAAGGACATGGAAAGAAGATCTTGTAGGGTTTTCCTGGCATCCAGAGGCCTCACTTCTCTGGCAGGACTCAAAGCTGATGTGTTCAGCACACTCAGGTTGGACTTACTGCCCACAGACTGCTGGTTTGGAAAAACTCCAGCATTTCCCAGGACAGGAAACACGCTGTGCACATCCAAGACCATTGTGGGTGCTGGAAGGCACCTTCAGAGATGCTGAAAATTCCTCATCCCAATCACTCCTCCAGGTGCCTGGGAGCTTTGGCTGCATGTCCACAACCACCCAGGAGCCTCAGATGGCTGTGGTGGCACAGATTCCTGCTGGGACCTGAGGGCTCTGTCCACAAAACTGAGTTTTCCTGCTGCTTTCAAATAGTTTTGCTCCACCTGAGGATTGAATTCAGGTTCTCCAGCCTGGAAGCCAGAGGTGCTGGGAAAGGCTCTGTGTCACACCTTGAGCTGGGAGTCAGGTCTCCTGTTTGCCACTCTTGGTGGGAAAGATCCCCCTCCCCACCCCCCAAGGAAGCCTTTGGCTGCTGTTGGCACCGGCACAGAAATTGAGGAGACATTTACCTGCAGGAGGAGATGCAAACACAGGGAACTGCCAATTGGCCAAAATCCAATCAAACCTGACCCCTGATGAACTGCAGCCTTAATACTTTCAAACAACCCTGCACTCAATATTGGCAATGCTTTAGTTTACCTTTGGGACAGGAGGGCTGAAGGAGCAACGAAACCTGAAGCTCCTGAAGATGTTTCATTCCCATAATTTTGTGACTGATTCCCAGCAGCAAACCCTGCTGGGTCCCTGAGCCTGGACTTTTCCCTGAGGGAAAGCACAAAACCCCAGAGCTGGGGGTTATTTGAGCCCCTGAACCTCCTCGATTACAGTAAATACAGAATGAGAAAGAACAGAATATTCTCCCCTGGCAGATAAGTCCTTTCTCTCTGGTTGGTTTTCAATCCTGCAACCCCCCCTGGGTATCCACACAGCCCCCCTGCCTGCTAGAAAAAGCCCCTTTCTTACTTTGGAGCAAACCCTGGGTCAGAAATAATGGGAAACCTATGGGGAAAAAATAATTTGAATTTAGTTATAACCACAAAGCAAGGAATGGAAGCTTATCTGCAGTTCTCCTGCTTCCCAATCCAAGGAATATCCCAGCCATAGTCCTGCCCAGCAGTGTAAATACCTCAGCAACTTATTACCTTGTTTCCTGCATTACTCCAAGCTTTTTGGAATTGGTCTAAAGCACAGGCAAATACATTAAAAAAATTCCTTGTATTTCTCTATACCTGTCTCTAACTTTAGTCCCTTCTCTGTTAAACTCTGACTACAGTAAATTCAGCCTTTGCCTTATTTTCCCCAGCAAGGTGTTTCCTGCATTTTTATAAGAGGATTTATCCCTCTTATTGCCCTTGAGCATCCTGGGGTCCCTGGGAACAGGTCTATAAAGCTGTTTCTGCCTCTACCCCAGGACAAAACAGGCAGTTCCATACAGGCAACTTCTCCCTGGCAACCCCTGCACCCCAAACCCACGGTCTGTGGGATCTGCTGGAGGTTACACTGCACTAAAACTCCTTCTCCTAAAACTGGGGCCTCTGGGGAGAGCTCCTCTTGTCCTCAGGTTTACCCAGAGCTGCTGCAGTTTCCCCTCTGCTTCCACAGCCTGAAATCTGCCTCCTTTGGCTACTTCAAACCCCCGTGGTCATGCAAATGGTTAGCACAGCTGGGGGTGGTTTGGGCTGTACATGCCATTTTCTCTTCCCAAAAATTGGAAATCAGGGGAACCAGCAGCCTACAACAATCCCCACTGCCCAAACCCCCCAAAACTCACTTTTCATGTTGTTTAGACATTTGTAACCTGCTCTCAAGAGGAACAGGGACACTGTGAATGAGGTTGGACGTGGCAGTAGCATAAAGGGAGCCACATTTTAGCCTGGCTGTCACTCCTAGGGACACACAAAGATCTTGTAAGCTTTTTGTGTCTTCCAGAGGACTGGAGTCACTGGCAGGACCTCAGACCTGCTGTATTCAGCATGCTCAGGTTGGGCACACAGAGGTTGGCAGAGGAGCTGACCCTGCCCAGGGTCATGTGTGGGGTCATGGCCAAGGCTGCCACAGACTTTGGTGGAAGGAGGAGAAATTCAGTTTTATTCCAGGGATATGGGAGGACCAGTCTTCTCTTTATCCCATGGGAAAACATCCCTTTGCACTCTTCAGTAGCAGCAGCACTGGGCAGTGGGGAGGGAATTGCTCCCTGGGAGGGTGGGCAGGCCCTGGCACAGGTTGCCCAGAGAAGCTGTGGCTGCCCCTGGGTCCCTGGAAGTGTCCAAGGCCAGGTTGGACAGGGCTTGGAGCAACCTGGGCTGGTGGAAGGTGTCCCTGCCTGTGGCAGGGGTGGGACTGGGTGGGCTTTGAGGTCCCTTCCAACCCAAAGCATTCTATGAGGACTCCATGGCTGGTACACCATGCTGGGCACCCACCCCCAGGCACCCAAACTGCCACAATAACCCTAAAACATAGTCAGGACAGGGTGAAAACACATATCCTTTGTATGATTTGACCCCTTGACTGCAATAAGACCCTTTGATGACCAAGAATCCTCTTCTACATGGTTTGCCCCTCAGTACAGCTGTCGAACAGGCAGGGCCAGGGCTTGCTTTAGGATTTAGCAGCCCTGTAAATTTTGGGAATACCCTGCCCTGCTTCCTTGACAGCCCATCTGTGCCTGCAGGTCTGCACTGGGAGCTACCTCACTGGCCCAGCTGGAGTTACTGGTGAGTGCTGGGAGCAGGAGGAATGATTGTGTTCATATTTCTGCACATACAAAACAAGTGTTTTTAAACCCAGGGAATTCTCGCTGCCTCCCAGGAGTTCAGCTCCACAGCTGGGCTGGGTGGGCTGTGGGATGCAGAGCAAGGAGGGGGGCTGGGAAAGCAGCAGCACTGGAGCTCATGGACAAGCAAACCCTCTCTGCAACATCCACTGGGATGAGTCTTTGTCATTGTTGGTGTCTCTGTGTTCTATCCAGTCACCCCCCAGTCATCCCAGGGGCATCAAACCCCTCTGCATGGGGCTGGTCCCTCACAGATTGTTGTCACCGTGAGGGTCAGCCCAGGGGTCTCACTCCAGGGCCCCCTGCACTCACTCAGCATCACAAAAACCCTGTCCAGGTGCCAAGGGCTGTGTCCCAGGAGGATTCCTGTATTCCAAGGGCAGTAAGAAGGATAGATCCCAAAACTGTAGGAAACACCTTACTGGGGAAAAGGAAGGCAAAAGGTGAATTGACTTGTAGCCAACATTTAACAGAGAAGGGACTGAAGTTAGACACATGTGTAGAGATAAACAAGAAATCAATTTTTATTGGATCTGCCTGTGTTTTAGGCTGGTTCCAGGAATCCCCCTGACTAGAGGGGGATTTTTCCTGGACATGGGGCATCACACACCTCTGTGCTTGCTTTTCTCACACTGGTTTTAGCTGAGGAACCAAAAAGAGCTGAAAGGAGCAGAAAGGAGCTGACCAGGAGCCCCCAGCAGCACCACAGGACTTGAAATGCCCCAGAGCTCGAGGGGTCCGTGTGCTGCCCCCACCTCCTCCCACTTACCACAGTGTTCCCAGTGAGCTGAGCACCTCTCCAGTGCCTGGAGAAGGGAAACAGCTGAACCATCTCCCCCATCTGGCACCTCCTGTCTGGGTGCCCAGCACCACTGGTGGGGCAGCACAACTCCTCCAGCTCCTCTTGCCAACAGGTCCCAGCTCCTGCAGCCCCCTCAAATCCAGATGTGGAAAAACCTGTGAAATGACAGAGAGCTCTGTTATTCCTGCCATAATTAATCCCTTTGGAATTCAATTAACAATCTCCCTGCTGCAGCTATCAAGGCATCATCCAGTTGGGCAAACAGGCCAACGAGCCAGGCCAGGTCCTTGTGAGAACGAAATAAACATTTCAGCATGTCCAAGGAGCCCATGTCCGAGGGGAGCACCTCCTTCCACATCTGCTCCAACTTACTTCAGTGTTGCCCCGCTGGTGGGAATTCAAGGGCTCTGCTGAGCACCAGTGCCCCTGCTCACCCTTCCCAGCTGAACACCTACCCTGCCCCAGCAGTGCCAGGGAAAAGCAATGTCCCTGGCACGACCCCGGTGTCCCGGGCTGAGCCCGGAGTGGCACCGTGCGGGGTGTGAGCTCTGCCAGCTCTGCTGTCCCTGGTGCTGCAGGTGGGCATGGCTGGAGTGGGACCTGAGCAGGGACCTCCGGGCTGAGGAACCCACTGGGGATGGTGAGGAACAGCCCTGCTGCAGGGGCTGGATAACTTCTGATTTTTATTGCCATTTTTATGGGGTTTATGGTTTTCTGGTTTTTTCTACGAGCTTGGCCAGGCTGGAAGTGCAGAAGCTGATGTGTTCTGAGCTCCTCTCCTGGGCTTCTGCAAGTGGGGACAGGAGAGCCCAAGCCAGTCCACTTTTCAAATATCAGTGGAGTAGGGGTGCAGTAGGGCTTTACCTTGGGGAAGACTTAGTGAGATCTCCCTCCAGGGGCAGGTTTGGGGCCAAGGAATTGGGATTCTCAAGACTTTGAAAGACTCTGGACACAGCCTTGCCTGTGCCTTCTAGAAAAGCACTGGGATGTGACCCTACAGGTGGCTGGGGACAGGGGTCTTGCACAAGGGTCCACAAATCAAAAATGGTCCCTCTGCACCACCAAATGTACCTCTCTGCCTTCAGAGCTTGGAGTGTGCTGCAAGTTGCAAGGAGAAGCTTCAGTAATGACAAATAGCTCTTTTATAGACACTGAGGATCATCCTGGGAAATCAATTTGCTCCTTGGGGACCAGATGAAGCACACAGGCTGTGCAGTTCCTTATCAAACATCCAGCCAGTGGCATCTCCATGACTCCCTGGTCAGGACTGCTGATCCATCCCCTCCAGCACTGGGGACCCCAGAGCTCTGCCCAAACAGCTGGTGAAGCCACAGTTGGAGTTCCAGGCATCAGGCCAGGGTGTAGGTGGTGAAAAAAGTTCAAAAAGGACATTGAAAGGCTGGAGAGTGTCCAGGGAAGGGAACAGAGCTGGGAAGGGGCTGGAGCAGCAGGAGGGGCTGAGGGAGCTGGGGGGGCTCAGCCTGGAGAAAAGGAGGCTCAGGGGGGACCTTCTGGCTCTGCAATCCCTGACAAGAGGGGGGAGCCGGGGGGG
This sequence comes from Empidonax traillii, assembly GCF_003031625.1. Classification (NCBI taxonomy): domain Eukaryota; kingdom Metazoa; phylum Chordata; class Aves; order Passeriformes; family Tyrannidae; genus Empidonax; species Empidonax traillii. The sequence goes on from NW_020956944.1 coordinate 15,893, forward strand.
GTCGGGCTCTGCTCCCAGGGAACAGGGACAGGAGGAGAGGGAACGGCCTCCAGCTGGGCCAGGGGAGGGGCAGGTGGGACATCAGCAGGAATTTCTGCCTGGAAAGGGTGGTCAGGCCGTGGCAGGGGCTGCCCAGGGAGGGTTGGAGTGCCCAGCCCTGGAGGTGTCCAAGGCAGGCCTGGCTGTGGCACTCAGTGCTCTGAGCTGGGGGACAAGGTGGGGATGGGGCACAGGGGGGACTGAAGGGACTTGGAGGGCTTTTCCAACCTCAGTGATTCTGGGATTCTGTGAAATGCACCCTCCCCTCCTCTCCTGCCTTCTGTGCACTTAAACATCTTTGCCTGCTATGAATGATATTTTGACTCAGCAAATTCTATTCCAAATGATACCCATTATGGTGAAGAAAGGAAAAAACTCTCTAATGTTTGTGCTGCATCGAAGTGAATGATGTCACGTGTCTGGGCCACCTTGGAAAGCTCCCAGTTGCCAAAAGAGGGTGAATGTCTTCAGCACAAAGTGCTTGACCAGCAGGAAGATGCCAAAGCCCAGAGAAACTTTGCAGCTCATGCTGCTCTTGGTGCATTTTCCTTTGAGGAGCACCCTCTGCTTTGATTTAAAGGTGCTGGGGACCTGATCACAGTGTTGGTGGCCACTTGAGATCCATGTGTGGGCCTTATTGTCCCATCTGTGCTTGGGGCAGGTCTGGCCTCCAGTGTGTGCTGAAGTTTTGATGTCAGCATGTGCATCCCTGCTCTGAGCTCTCCGTGACTCACCTGGATGAACTTGCAGCTGGGCCTGGGCTCAGCTTTACCTAAAACCTCAGGGCAGGCGTAGCCAAGGTCCTGCTGGGTCTGCACCACCCGAGTTAGGGAATCTCACCAGGCCCTGAGGGCTCCGTGTTCCTGGCTTAAAGCTCCCTGTGGTGCCCTCCCACAGCCCTGGCTTTGCCCTGGGCATGTTTGATGTCCCTCTAGCCCTTCCCACCGTCACATGGTGCTCCAGGCAGGAACTGCTGTGCAAAGCCCAGCTGAGATACAGGACAAGCAATGCCAAGAGCCTCCTGTTCCAGGTACGGATGCCAGTGGGGGTTAGTTCCTTCTCCAGCAGTGCAGGGACCCTTCCGGGGCAGTTCACTGCTCAATTAGGCTGAGATTAGGCAAACCTTAAAGAATGTGCTCCTTCTGGTAGCTGGATTCCAGCTGGGCATACTGGAGTGGTCACAGGAAGGTCCAGGCTCACTCAGACCAAAAAAAAGCAGCAGCAAAATGTTCCTTCTCACCCAAATAACTGCCCTGACAAAGGAAATTCCTGCCAGGGATTTATCATCCCTCTCCTACAGCAAAACCTCCCCAGCCAGGCCAACAAGAGAAGTGCTGTGCTAGAAGGAAGGACACGCTCAAGGAAGAGACCCCACCTGCAGAGCTGCCTCCAGGAGAAGGACGTGGAGCTGCTGGAGAGGGTCCAGAGGAGGCCAAGGAGATGCTGCCAGGGCTGGAGCCCCTCTGCTCTGGAGCCAGAGCTGGGGGGTTCACCTGGGGAAGAGGAAGATCCAGGGAGACCTGAGAGCTCCTTCCAGGGCCTAAAGGGGCTCCAGGAGAGCTGGAGAGGGAAGCTGTGGCTGCCCCTGGATCCCTGGAAGTGTCCAAGGCCAGGTTGGAGCACCCTGGGCTGGTGGAAGGTGGCCCTGCCCGTGGCAGGGGGTGTAACAAGAGAATTAAGGTCCCTTCCAACCCAACCATTGTATGGTTCTATGAGGGCTTGAGGGAGTTATTCCTTAAAAATGGTATTTTTGAACCAAAATCACTTGGTTTTCACTTTGTTTACTCATGTTTCACAGTCAGGGGCAGAACTCATCATCTCCCTGTTTAAACATCGGTTCACTTGGGTGGCTTCAGGATTATTAATAAAATTAGGGGCACAGTGACCCTGCAACTATTTTGCTGATATTCTTCTGGAGTTGTGGTGATTTAACTGACAGCAACCCTCTGAATGTCCAAAATAAGCCCAAATCTCACAAATCCTGTATCAAACCTTCCGCGTCATCCACGCTGTGAGACAAAAACTGAACCATCTCAAAACTTCTGCTGGAATAACAAGGACAATAAACTTCTGCATCAAAGAGAAACCCCAGGAACACAAGATGCTTTTGGAAAAACTTTTTTTTTTTCTTTTTTTTTTTTTTTCCCCCACAGCTTATAAAAAAATATGTTTGATGCCAAGCAGAAAACAAAGGAGGGGAGTTTATAACATAGACCCAGCCTAAGGAGACAGGGGAGCAGGAGGAGGGGGAGAAGCCTTAGGGTGACAGTGACACCCAAGCTGGCTGATGACACATCAGAACCCTATTTTTCACTGTCTCAGTACCACCACCACACCAGCTTTATTCTTGTAAAATATTTAGTGATTTTTCTCCAGAAATTCAGAAACAACTTGGCTGATCTTGCAGGTGAAAACTAGTTTAAAAATTAATCACAAGCTTTTAAAATTTAATAATTATTTCGGTTAATTAAGCTTGCAGCTTAACATTTTTTAAAGTATTAACAATTTGAGAAC
>NW_020956944.1:19320-39284 GCF_003031625.1 Empidonax traillii
AATTGGGCAGATTTTGCTGTGGGCTTCTCCCTAATTCCTGCATCCAAACGGGGATGGTTAATCCAGGGGGCTTTCTTGCATCCTGGTCTGGGCTCAGCACCAAAACTCACCCTAATTTCCTCAGTCATGGTCTCGAGTGGGTATAAATTCATAGATCTACATGGGTGTTACCCTACAGAGTGGGTGCAAAACGAGACTCCACACCTTTAATGGCTGAAAGAAGAGAGATTTTAGTGGGGTTTTGGGAAGAAATTGTTCCCTGTGAGGATGGGGAGGCCCTGGCACAGGTTGCCCAGAGAAGCTGTGGCTGCCCCTGGATCCCTGGAAGTGTCCAAGGCCAGGTTGGAGCACCCTGGGCTAGTGGAAGGTGGCCCTGCCCGTGGCAGGGGACTTGGGTGGGCTTTAAGGTCCTTCCCAACCCAAGCTTTTCTATAATTCTCTGAACTTCCTGTCAGAGCATTCCATGCAGCAGAGCATACTCTGAGAAGTTCAGAAAAGTGGGTAAAATAAGAATGTGTGTTTTTTAATGTCCACAGGCCAGAAGGACAGAGACAAACCTTTGCCCCACTGCCCTCCAGGTCCCCCCGGCTGCCTCAGCTCTGCCCTGGAGCTGCTCCTCCTGCTGCAGGGTTGATCTCATCTGCCATTTGATTTGTTTCCATTGATTTTAGAATAATGGCATTTCCTGAAATGAATTTCCATTGAGAAAATAAATCCTTTTCTCCAGTGGGCTCCAGGCGGGAGCCGCTCCCCGATTCCCCGGCACAGCACGTCACCGGCAGGGCTCGGGATCCAAGAGCATTTCCATTCAAATTTCAACTATTCACAACGTTATGGATTTCACTTTTCATGCAGAAAATCTGCCTATTTCTACTCAGCACAAGAGGAACTTTCGTTGGGTTGTTTAACCTTGAACAAATGATGGTTTAACCATTTTCGGGACAGTCATCTGACAAATGACACTGCTGTCTTCATGCCCCAGTGCTCTGTGGCTGATGGTTCCAGCCTGAACGTGGCACATCTGCAGCCTGAGAGCAAAATAGAGTTATTTCCCCTCCCACCCATTGCTGCAGTGGAAATGTGCTTGGAGTTCTTCTTGGCTTTAGAAATGGGCTTTGAAGCTGTGACCTGGTTTTTTTTTTCCTGTCCTCAGCTGGCACCAAGCACAGCCCCACAGAGGATCCCATGGAAACCTCATTCCAGAGATGGAAGGATCATCCCAGAGGTGCCACCTCCCTCTGTGGGTGCAGCTACATTGATGCTCATCTGGAGCTTCCCTGGAGCGTGAGATGAATTTTAAATTATCTTCCTCAAAGGCTGTTCAAGAATTTAAACCAACATCTTCATTCTGTCCTTTACAATAGTGGAAGGTGAGCATGATGTACAGTGCAGAATCATCTTGAAAAAGTGGCTGCATGTCCCCTACAACAAGAAAAATCCTGTGTTTCAACCTCAAATCCCATTGTCCTGCATTAAAGGCAGAATCAGTTTCCAGGTTGGACTAGATATGCAGAAAAATGTACATGGAGACCCCCCCTCATCCTCCTCTGACCTCAAATTAGAGCTTGGCCCAGGTCACCTGTTTCAGGGTTTTCCTGAATAATTCCTACACGAAGTTTCAAACCCAGAGATACAATCCAGGGAAGCAAACAGCCCCTTGGGGAGGTGCTGAGAGGCCCGTGGGGCCCAAAGCACCTCTCTGTGTCTCCGAGGAGATGCTCTCTCTCGAGTTGTCAGCAATCCTGCAGCCCACCCAAACCTCTCAACAGGTGGAAAGAAGTTTAGTGACACAAAATATGAACAAAGAAACTTCTATTTGCCCCTTTCAAGGCCTTGTCTGGTAGGAGGTGTCTCTGCCCATGGAAGGGGGTGGAATGGGATGGTCTTGAAGTCCCCTTTCCACCCAAACCATTCTGTGATTGTGTGAGTGTCCTGATGCAGTGGGTGATACCCCCAGTTTCTGTGCTGCAGGGAACTGTGACTCATCTCTCCTGTGCCACTGTCACTCACACTTCCCTCAGGATGAAGACTCTCAGTCCGTGTAATCTCTCCACCTGCAGAGCTGTTCCTCAAGCCTTATCTTTCCCACTTCTCTCTTCAGCTTTTCTAGTTTCTATTTTTTTTCTTTTTTTTTTTTTTTTCCTCCTCCAGTAGAGGGAACAGATCTGCAAACAGTAGTTAAGTAGCAGGTGAAATATTGATCTGTGCAATGACAAATTGATCTCTTCTGTTTTGTTTAACACTTTTTCCCTTAAAAATTTCCACACTCAATTTACTTTTTAGGCTATCACGGATCATTGAGGCGATGTTTTCTTAACACCACCTGCAACGTGGGTATGCAAGGAAAAAGTTCCCCTTCCTGAGCAGTAAGAGCTTGTTTAGGTCTTATGACTGGTTCAAGTTCAAATCATAGAATCATGGAATGGTTTGAGTTGGAAGGAACCTGAAAGATCATCTCATTCCATCCCCTGCCATGGGCAGGGCCACCTTCCACTAGCCCAGGTTGCTCCAACCTGGCCTTGGACACTTGCAGGGATGGGGCAGCCACAGCTTCTCTGGGCAACCTGTGCCAGGGCCTGCCCACCCTCACAGGGAAGGATTTCTTCTCCATATCTGTTTTAACCCTGTAGTCTGTCAGCTTAAAAGCATTCCCCCTTGTCCTGTCATTACAGTCCCTCTCCCACTTCCTTGGAGCCCCTTCAGACAGTGGAAGGTGCTGTGAGGTCTCCACACAACCTTCTCTTCTCCAGGCTGACCAGCCCCCATTTTCCATAACAGACTGTCTCCCCCATGCACAAGATTTTGCATGTCTTGCTCTGTTTTCCTGTCCAGTATTGTAAGATCTTGCCATAACTTTGCCCCATCAACTCTGAGGAGTGAAATGTTGTCAGCAGCTTTGTTGTGTAACTGCTCTCCTTTCCCTCTCCAGCTCATGTCCTGATCTGGGGATGAAGCTCCACCACAGGACCCCAGGTGCCTCTCCTGGCACTTTTACTCTACAGCAAAAGCTGATAATTTTTTCCTGATTTATGTTTCATACTCTTCCACAGTTATGAAACAGAGGAAGGCTTTCTCCTTTACACCACAGTGGTCTAACATCTCTAGGAACCTTTTCCAGAGTTTTTGCTGGATGCCCCTCCTGCTCTGGAAGCTCCTGAGCTCCAAGAGCTCACAGTGCAGGATTTTCTTCTGCAAAACCTGCACTGACTCATCCCCACTCTTTCATATTTATTCTTGAGCTTATTGATGTCTTTGTGATATTTTTCTGAGTGCTCAGCACAGAGATAGGCTGGGCCATCCCCTGCCTTCCTTGGAATCATCAGTCCATTTCCCATCTCCAGCTCCTCTGGTTCCATGTTATTTTTAACTTTATTTTTTAGTTCTCACCACCACTAAATAACTGCTTCACATGAGGCATCCTTTGGGCTCTGGGGTGAATTCCATCCACTCCCTGTAATACTTTGAATTTTCCCAGCCTCCTCCAACAACCATTTTGGGATGGGTCCTCCACAGTGGGATGAGCCACAGCTGCTGAGAGGGTTAACAAAAAGGGTCTATTATTAGATTTGTACACCTTAGAAAGCTTCTCCTCAAAAGAGGGTTTGTCTCTTCTGTCATAGCTTTATGCTTAATTTGTCATCTCACATTCCTTTCCTCATTTGCCTCATTTGAACACCACATCTGCTCTTTGAAGGATACTATTTTACCTCTGACAGGCTCTTTTGGTCGGTCCTTTAACGAGAACAGCTAATTTTTTGCCCTTTTAAAGTCTCTTTTGATAATTGTATAGATTTGCTCTCATCATCTAATAGAAGATCTTTAAACAATGTCTGTGTCCCCTGGAAAAATTTCACCCTTTTGGTGGCTGCTTTTAATTTCTTTTTAACAAGTCTCTCCCCTTTTATGTGGAGAAGCTTTTTGAAATGAAGCTGCAATGAACTTTTGCAGTTTTATTTTTAAATTCCTACAATGTTACCAAGTGTAAGCACATTGCAGATACTTTTTCAGAGGGGCTCTTCAGTAACAGCATTTTAAATTAGCCCTCTGTCCTGCTCAGGATTAATTCTGGCATTGCTTCTCCTTGCTGTCCCAAGACATCCATCTATTTTTCCATGGAAGTATTTCAAATCCCCTCAGTGTTGGGCAGGCTTCCACTCCCTTGTCCCTACCATCATCCTGATGGTTATTATGGTGAAGAGTTATCTGGTTGGGTGGGTGATGATGTAACACCAACCTTCTGCTTTGGCTTTGAATTTAAAGCCACAAGGGCATCTATCATTTTCTAACATTAATTGCTCATTGTCTTGTTCTGCACTAATTAATTCCCATCTCTCTCCTGCACTTGCCCCACTGATTCATGTGCTTTCTGTCCTGGCTTTTGAAAGCCATGGTTTGGGGGCTGTGGACACCATGAGGGTCACCCCATCTCTCTGATTTCCACAGAAAAACTAAAGGCTGGGATAAAACCTCACTAGTATCCCACACTGACCGTCTTAACTGGATGAAAGGCACTTCCAGGATACCCCTTTCCCAGAATAATGCTCTGGGACAGTTGCCCATTTCAGCTGGGACTGTTGCTCCTAATCATGGACATGTCCATGACCCTCCAGCTTCACCTGGGTTCACATGTGGTGCCAAATAAATCTGTATGAGAAAACAATACAAAATAATGCAGTTTTGTCTGGCAATGGAAAGCTCAGACTGATAATTCCAAAGTTTAAAGGAGGGCTTTCAGCCTCCCTCACCCTCCCAAAACCTCACAGTTTTTCCTAAAGAAGAATATTTGCCACAGAGGAGCCAGGAGTGTGTGATCACAGCAGGGAAGGTCCTGAAAATCCAAGCACCTTTCCCTCTCCCAAGTTTTAGGCTGAAAGCAGGATTATTTCCAAGTCTCATCATTTCCTCTGAGCTTTTCATCACAGCTCAAAACTGCCAGGAACACTCAACAAGGCAGGAGAGGAGGAAAGGGAAACCCAGCAGCAGGCAGGACCTGCCGTCTACCCTGGCCAGCTCTGCCTGCAAACATTTGTAAAGTAAGTCTGCTCTCCTTTAAGACAGTGGGAAAAGCCTTGTTCATGCCAAAAAAATTTGTCTCAGCAAGGTCTGAAGGAGTCAGACTGAGCTTTAAAGGGGCAGTGCTGGTGGGATCAGCTTTGCTCATATCCTGGGGACAGCACAGGCTCCACTGGCTTTTTATATTTTTTACTTGTTCGGTATGATCTGTTTGCAAAAGCCCCTAAAAACCCCCTGAAAATCCTCAGTGTCACTCCTAAATAAGCGGTGAGTTTGCCCAGAGAAGCTGTGGCTGCCCCTGGATCCCTGGAAGTGTCCAAGGCCAGGTTGGATGGGGCTTGGAGCAACCTGGGCTGGTGGAAGGTGTCCCTGCCCATGGCAGGGGTGGGACTGGATGAGCTTTCAGGTTGCTTCCAAGCCAAACCATCCTGTGATTCTGTGATAAATCCAGGCTTACAAACCCCAGCAAGGTCCCCTCCAAGTGAGTGCAGACATTTCCCAGGCATCTCAGTTTTCCCTTTTAAAACCCAGCCTCTTTATCCATTCACAGCTGTCAGAGTTTCATTTCCCCTGTTCATGCCTCGAGCATCTCTTCCCTCCCGTGGCTGTTGCTGTACAGTGATGTGCTGGAATCCTTGGACAGCTCCAGCCACTCTTCCCTTGAATCAGTGCAATCTCCTCCTTGAGGCTCTGGAGGATTCTGTTTGCTCTGCACAGGCTTAGACCCTGGGCTTTAGGGATAAGCCAGATTTTCTCCTGATTAAAGACTTCTGAAAGATTAAAGATACACAGCCAGGGCCCAAGTCAAAGCTGCAAAGCAAAGATCATTCCACAACTTTTCACTTGGCAATTTGATTTTTTTTTCCCCAATCTATTCTCCTGCATTTTTAAATACATAAATTAGAAAAGACAATCAGCTACCACAGAGCAACCCCGTGCCCCTGCTCCAGAGCAGAGCTGAACATGGGGAGCCAGAGTGCTCAGAACCATTCCTGGGGTTTTGGCACAGCTCTGCTGGATAGTGTCCCACTCCTACATAGCCCCACACTCCTGCTTCTGTCTGGCTTTGTTCTGACCTGCTCCACCTTCCCTTTTCCTTCCACTCCCAGCACTTGTATCCATCCAACACAAACAATATCTCTCTATCCTCCTCCACGGCATTTCCTCAGCCTGGATGACAGCAAAGATCTCTCCACCTCCCCCAGAAGATTTTTTGCCTGATCCCACAGGCAGAACCTGCTCTTCTCATGCACCTGAAGCAGGAGCAGAGAGGGGCTGGTTGGACAAAAAGGCAGGAACACATCCCCCATTTCCAGAGCAATGTCTGGCATCCAGCTCTGTCCTAGCAGCTGCTTTGGGACCTGAGTGAAGAGGAGGCACCTGTGGGAACTCCTGGTGGCTTTGTGTGGCCATGAATTATCCTGCCCTGCTGCCACCGAGCTCATCAACTATTCCCAAGAAAATCTTACCCCATTTCCTCTGTGTCAGGAGCATTCCCAAAAGGCTCTTGGAGAAAAAAGGGCCAGTTTTGTTTGACTCTATGCTAGGTTACTTCCTTTTCTTCTGAAATAAAGATAGCACAAAGCAACAGTCAAACAGAGGGAAAATATAGAGAGTTATGAGGGGAAATAAAAAAGGGTTTATGAACAGTTTCACCACTAGCACGTCCTTGCTGGCTGGGCCTTCCTCCCAGACCTGTTTCCAGCTGATAATAACTCAGAGCTGCAGCAGCCACAGCATCAGCCCCACAGAGCCTTGAGCTGTCTGTCCTTCCATCACCTTCTGCTTCCTTCCTGCCTGTCCTTCCATCACTGCCTGCTCCTCTCCTGTCCATCCTTCTATCCCCCCTTCTCCCCCTCCCATCTGTCTTCCCATTATCATCCCCTGCTCCCCTCTTTTCTGCCTCCCCCTGCCTCCCCCTGCTCCACTCCTGCCCTTCCATCATCACCTCCTGCTCTCCTCCTGTCTGTCCTTCCATCCTTTCCTGCCCCCCTCATCTCTGTCTTTCCATCCTTCCCCGCTCTCCTCCAGTCCATCCTTCCATCATTCCCTACTCCTCTCTGTCCTCCTTCCATCCCCTTCTCTCCCCCCACAGCCCCCGTGCACAGGCTGCAGACTCCCAGCCCTGCCTGGCTTTTCCTCACCTCCCCCTGCATCCAGGAGGCTGATCCATGTTTTCCCAAGGGAAGGAGCAAGGTGTTCTGGCTCCCTTCAGAGGCATCTGCCTGACTCCACACTTTTATTAGAGAACCTGCCACACACGCACGCCGAGAGCGCCCGCAGATCAAACAGATGCTGTCTGTCACAGAGCTTAAAGCCTAATTACAGAAGATTACAGAAACTATTTATAAATATTTATAGCCATTTAAATATATTTATAAACGTATCAGGATTGGATAAAAGTGTATATTGTTATTTTAGCTTAAGACACAACCAAGTATCTTTTATACAATGCTCATACAATAATCATATATTTGTATTAATCTGCTTTTTGATGAACATGGACAGCAGCTGTTAACATTTGAATCACTGTTAATACAAAGTAGGTTGGCACCAGAGAGCTGAGGAGGATGGGTGGGGAGATGCTGAGGAGGATGGAGCCAACAGAGCAGGGGTACTACAGAGCAGGAAACTTCCCCTTTGGAGGCAGGACCCGTCCTGATTCAGCCAGAAGGGTGCTGGAAACGTATAAGCAGATGATGAATCTTCTTTCATCATTAAGCTGCTGATTTATTGTGGTAATGCAGTGCCTGCCTTCCCCCATCCCTCACTTGGGGCAGCAGCTCCCGCAGCACAGCTCCCTGGAGCTCCCTGTGAGCAGCACTGGCAGGTGTCACACCTCAAGCACCATTTGGTGTCACCCAGACGTTGTCCAGCCTCCCAAATCCCCCCTTCCGTGGCTCACTTTGCACACAAGGAGCAGCAGCATCTCTGGGCACCTCCAGGGTGCTGCTTCTCACTGGGCAGCAGCTTTGGTTGTTTGGTGCTCAGGAAAGGCTCCTGCAAAGTCATTTGGAAAGCCCTCACCTGTGATTTATTCCTTTTATTTATTTTGGTTTCCTAAAGGAAACCACGTGTATGTTATGGAGAGATCTGCCAGGCACTGAGAGCCACAGCTGAGAGGGGCAGCAGTCCTGGGTCCACACGTGTCCAGAAGCCATGGCAAGGTCAGAAGGTGAACATTTTTGGTTTTTTTTTTGGTTAAAAACACAGTAGGAAAGACTCAGGCCTTGCCTGTGGTGTTCAGCAGCAGCTCAATATCCGGGAGAGTGTCAGCTGGTGGGTCAGCAATCCGGCTGGAGGTGTGGACCAGCCCCACCCCAGCTCTGGATGGATGTGGTTATCTGGAGGACATGGATGGAGGTGGGGTAGTGGACAGTGGTGGCAGACGAGTTAAATTTGGGAAGCACTGGAGAAAAGGCAGCTTGGAGCAGCAGCAGGGAGCCCTGCAAGGTGCTCTTTGTGAGAGCTGGACCTCGGCATTCCCACAGCCGGTCCCCATCCAGAGGAGGGTCCATGTGGGCTGTGCCAGGCATTGAGCAGAGCAGATGCTGCTCTCCATCACAGGGATGCTGCTGTGGCGTGGACAGGCCAGCCCAGGCCTTCCTTCCCTCCCTCCCTCCCTCCCCCAAACACCTTTTCCCTCCTCTCAGGAGAGGAAAAAGCAGGAACCTCGCTTTGTGTTCCCAGCAGGGCGGTTTTGAGGAGGACGATCCCTTGGTCAGGCATCAAATAGCAGCATGTGAGCCATCTGCTTCTTTGACTAAAACACCCAGAGAAAAGCTGCTGGATTGGGGAAAGGATATTAATCTGCAAAGCGTACAACAAAGCAAACTGCAGGGTGTTTCCCCCCCGAGCCTGAGCGAGCGAGGGAAAGCTGATTACCATGACACACAGGAGCCCTGATCTAATATTCCACTTCAAGATTTGCAAATAATGTGCCCATTAACATTCATTAGCTCTTTAAATAATACCTGCCAGACCTTCCAGGCAAGGAGGAAAGGCCCCTGTGCCCAGAAATCAATCACATAACAGCCTCTAATTGTGCATTTTTCACATCTACGCAAAGTTTCAATAAAAACAAGGCAGGACAAGAGCAAAGCTGGAGCTGTCAGTGCTGGAGCAGAGCTGCTCAGAGCCACCCTTCCCGCTCCCGGCTGCTCACGAGGATCTGGGCTAATTAGCGGCTTCTTTCCGACAGTTCCAGGGGTGCTGGGGGAGGCTCTCTGCAGGAATGTGTCAAGGCAGCCTTTCACCACCCAAAATAGTTCCTGTCCTCCAGCTTGTCAGGGCAGCCTGCAGGGAGAAGTGCCGGGAAAAGAAAAAGGCTGGTGTCGTGCCTGCCGTGCCCGTCGTGCTCCAGGAGGTGAGACTTTGGGAATCCCTTGTTAACACCTGCACATGGAGAGGTCTGAGGGGCTCTTCTGCAGCCCCTGCTGAAGGAACACCCCAGAGAGGTGGAAAACTAAATGTTTGGTGTCAAGGCATGGCCACGGAGCTGTGATTCTACCTACAAACCTCACTGCTCTCCATTTATCACACGGGCTTTCTGCCCTCCCACCCCCTTCCCAAAGGGCAGATCCTCTGCCAAAGGCAAAGGGGCGTCTGGGAAAAGGGACTCCACTTTGGCCATATTGTTCCTGGAAGCCCAAACCAACACCTTTAAATACCCTTGATAACCAAGTTTCCCAGCTGTTAATCACAAAACTGCTGCACTGAAAACTGACCCAGCCAAGAGTCTCCATGCTCAGACTCTGCAGGGAGACCTTGTCCTGTCACCACTGTGACCATGACCCAGGCAGAGCAGAGGGGTGAGGGTTAGAGGGTCCACCAGCATGAACACAGAGGTCATGGGCACTGATAAAAGCACTGTTATTTCTGGGCTGCGCCTGTGTTGTGCAGACAACTGCCAACCCTAAAGCACGGGGACGTGTCCTCGCAGAATTACGGGAATTATGGACTTGGGGCAACAAGGCAGGTCAACCACGGCTTGCCAGTAGAAGGCAGCTTTCTGTGGGGGTTGTAGGTGTGGAGGAGCAATGCCACTGCCACCTTCTCTGCAGCACATTTATGCTGCTGGACACAAGACCTTGGGTCGCCCACCCAACCACAGCACGACCCGGCCCCAGGACCCAGCTTTGCTTTGGGCTGTTTGGATACACCAAACCTTAAAAAAAAAATCAACTCACCAAAGAGCAAATGCCTTCTCAGTAAGATCAAAGGTTGGCCTGACCCTTGTGAGCAGTTCCTACCACAGCAATAAACAGGTCAGCAGTGGCTTTCTGGGTTAGTCATCCCCACCCAACTCCAGCTCTGAGTCACCCTGCCAGCACTCAGCAGGGACTGGGAGGCACTATAAACCTCCACTCAGCTGGCCATGCAAGCACTCTGCGTCTTGTCTGCTGGATTTTAGTGCTTTTTAAAGCAGCTACACCACCACAGAAGTAGGTCCCTGTGCTCAAGGCCACAAGCAAGCCCGGAGGCATCGAGGGGTCTGTAGCTCATCTTGGTGTTCCTTAGGAAATGGCTCTGGTTGTCACAGATGTTACAGTCAAAGGGAAAACACTTTGGGAAAGGCAGACTTTCCTCGAGAAAAGCTGTGCAGCAGGGAGACAGCTCTCTAGAGCTGTTTAATCAGCCCCAAATGAGTTTGAGCAGTTAAGAGACAACCTGGAGTGACTTGTCTGCTCTGGCCAGCCAGGTCAAGGAGGGACAGCCGAAGAAGAATAGGTATGGAAAAAAAAGTCTGCACCTCTGCAGGATTAGTGAGAACTCTTCCCAAAACAAGAATATTCTTGAGCAAAGAGAGGACTGAAGAAATTCCTTCAAAGTGTGAAGGTGAAATACAAAGAGAAACAGGGGACAAACACTTTTTTAATGTGCAAATGATAACAGTGCAATGGAGAAGTGCACAGGAAAAAGAAATAGTTTTGCCTAACTGCCTCTCTCTGTAGATATTGCAAAGAAAAGCAAGAACAAAATGATTTTATGAGTGTACTTAAAGGGCAGTGATCTGATGATGAGGAGAAATACAGAAATAATGTTCTTGCCTGGATTTCTTCACAGATTTACCAAGCAGGACTTTGCTGGATTTCTCCACATCACTGGAGAAAAAAGTAAAGAAAAGGGAATTTCCAGGTGCAGAGTGGAACAGTAGATGTTACCACCACAGCGATATGCAAAACAGATGGTGGCCAGCACTGCTCATGTAGAAAAGAGATTATCTTTAGGCTAATCCTTCCCCAACCTTAGTGTCAGGTGTGCTCTCCCCATCTTACTGGGTGACAATTCCCACCTCAGACCTGTTCTGCATTATTGCTGAGTTCCCACTAATCCCCCCTGCTATCTCTCACCAGCTCCCATCTAATTTGTCCCACCAGCTTCCACAACCCTCTTTAATCTAAAACTGTAAAGTAAAAATCTGGGGTCTTTTTGCTGTGTACTCTCCATTCCCTCCTCCAACACCTGTGTGAACATGGATAAAATCACTATTTAATAGTGCTGGTCAGGCCTGGCTGCTTGTTCAGAAACCTTCCTGCCAGGCTGTTTGGATCAGCTATTAAAAGTTTGTAGGAAACTTGTGAACATGTTGTTGTGGGAGGAGAGGGAAGGCTGGAAGTGGCCGGCACACAGGAACAGCCCAAGGGCAGCCTTGTTCCTGGGGACTGAGTGATCTGTGGGAGAAAACAGGGAGATGGGGATCCACCCAACAAGGTTTTGGGGTCTCCATCCCAGGAGTCTCCCACATTCATGGTGGAGACAAAGCCAAAGGCACTGGGGACATGACCCACCCCTTAAGAGTTGATGATCCTTGTGGATCCTTTCCAACTCTGAATATCCTGGGATTTCTAAGAGCTCTTCCTTTCTGAGAGGGGCTGGGTGGGGGTCCCTGTGTGCACCCACCTCTTTCAGCTGCCGAGGAGACAAGGAAAAGTCATCACTAATTGAGCTGCTGCCCAACAGGCTGGTTTATCCGCCTGGTCCAGGTGGCAGCAGGGCAGGATGAGTCACAGGGAACAGACACTGGCTTAAGATAACCCTATGGTGTCCCCCCAGAGGTGGGAAAAGCTCAGCCTGGATCCATTTCAGGAAGGTTACATTTTTCCTAGAACAAGCACTTGAGCAGTTTTCAGCTCTTTTTCCCCACAGGTTTGGTTTTTTCTCTGTTCCTCCTGCAGTACCTTGAATCACCAGCCTCTAATTAGTGCCTGCAGTTATAAACATGCACTTCTCCCTGGAAAAAGTCCATTATTTTTTCCCTAAAATGGAGGGCAGTTAGCAGATGCTTGGGTAGTGTGAACACTTGCAGTATATTATTAAAACAAGCTCTCACCCCTGTGCTCTGAAATAACTACAGACAGGTCTTTCTGTCCCACTTCTCATGCTTTTTTGGAAGTTTTTGCGATGCCGAGCAGAGGAACTCCAGACTATGTTATTTTCCAGTACTAAAATCAGGGAGCTGATGACAATTCTGGTGCAGAGCCATGGCTAATCCCTCTTGCAGCCTTTAGAGCAGGAAGGGAAGAGCAGAGACATAAGGGAGGCCTTTCAGGTTTCACAATTATCTTGTATCCCTTGAGCTCGGTCCCTGCAGAGCATCATCTAACGCTGCAAACTCAAGGCCCAAAGGCAGAAGAACTTCAGACAAAAGGCAGCTCCCATCATGTCCTTACACCTTTAAATCTTCAGGACTCGTCGTATTTAAAAGCCGAAATGTGGACTGGATTAAACCATCTGCAACAAATCATCGCGATACAATTTCGGTATAAAAAAATCTTTGTGTTATTGTTGGCCACAAATAAAAAGATATTGTAGAAAAGGTTATTTTGGAACTCAAAAGTCGTCATTGTGGCTTTACTTCATTAAATCCTCACAGGATTTAAAGAGCCCTGCTCCAGTTTAAAGCTTCATTTTTGGCAAAACAGCATTTTGATAGGAAAAATATCTTCCAAAAACTAGCTGGCTGCAATGGTTGAGAACTCATAAAAGGGCAGGAAAATAAAGTGCTCATATTAATTTCAATATATAACCTATTAAATATGAGCAATAAAATGTTAAACAGAACTAAAATATTATATTATTATTAGCATAAGGACCAATATCCAAAGCAGTATTGGATATTCATGGCTCAGTAAAAGGGCTGGTTTACTGCAATGAGCTTTCCAATAAAAAAATGTCACTAATACTTTTGCTACAGAAATGGCCAAATGCAGGCTTTTCCAACATGTTTTTCACTATCCAGGTCCCAGGAATGCCTGGGAATGTCTAGGACTTGCTGGGCTCAGCTCGGTCCATGAGCTGGTTTTGGCTGCAGTCACCACTGATCGGTGGCTGTTGCCTGACTGGTTTCAGCTGAACTCTGCAAATCACAGAATCAGACTGGTTTGGATTGGAAGGGACCTTAAAACCATCTCATTCTACCCTGTGCCATTGGTAAGAGACACCTTCCACTATCTCAGGTTGCTCCAAGCCCCATCCAACCTGGCCTTGCCAAATCAAATGTTACCAGAGGTCCATCAAACCTCATCAGTAATTCCATACCAACCAACAAATACAGTAATTTAACCTCAGGGGGCTTTTGTGTGAAGGTGACCCCAAGAACCTCAGGGAAGGGGCTCTTGCAGCCACCTTGAGCTCATCCTGGTGAAGTTCTTGAGCTGCCATCCATCCATTTGACACCCAGACCCATCTTCTGCTCCAGGAGCACCAGTGCCACCAGGCTTAGGAGCAGCAGAAGGGTGATCATAACCTGAGGTAGATACCAAGGATTTTATGGCTACATTATTAATGATCTTTTCCATATTAATTTAGAGAGCTGGTATTGTTGTAACTGGGATAATAACTGTTTGTTATATTTTGATTAGACTGTTAAGGTCTGTAATCAGACTAACGGCAAGTCTGTAGCTCCACAGAAGAGATGTTCCTGTTCTACCCCTAATAAGAATTTGGGTCTAACAGGCAGGGGAAGGGGCAGCAGGGCAGACTCAGCTCCAGGATCCCTGCAAACAGGGAGAGAATAAACAGGGGACCTAGTTATAGCTTTGAAATGGAGATCCTGGGCCTGTACTGCTGTCTGAAGGATGTCCCACATCATCGAGGTTGCACCTTGCACAGATCATTATTGGTCAGAGCCTCAATTAACAGCCATTCCTGGATAACTTGGAGCTGTACAATTAATTAGAGGTCAGAGATGGCTGGAGCTGTCTTACCCAGATGGTAGGATGCAACTCCTTTCACATTCCCAGAAACACAGAGCAGCCAAAATGCAGCACGTGCTTTGTTCCCTTTCTGGGAAGGGCAAAGAGAGGATGTATCCTAGGGGGGCATTTCCTCAGTTTAACCCCTCTGATCACTCTCTGATTAACAAGTACCAGGAACAACAGGCATTGCCCAGGAGAGACAGACAAAAGCCCTTGCTCTTGGCTCTCCCTGGAGCACAAAACATCCCAGTGAAAGCTGGGGGAGTGGCGAGGGGGAGCAGCCATCAATCCATCATGCCTTAAATCCCGTCCGGGATGAGCATCCCCATAACTTCCTCTGAAATCCTATTTAGGGAACTGCCTCATGAGATGTGGAGCAACAACAATGTGACTTTCATATCACTTTGAAAGAAAATACTTGAATGCACTCTTGGTTTATCTGGAGAAACCAGTCACTGCAACTGCGAGCCGGAGTGGAGAACTCACTTTCATGCTGGTTCCAATTGATAAGCTCCAAACTGAGCCTGATAGTTGTGTCTTGTTTACTCAAGTGACAAGACAACTCATTGTGTCCAAATACTTCTCTGAAAGCACATACCTTAGTTAAAGCCTTGCGAGGGACTTCAGGTTTTAATGCTGCCCTTGATTTACAAGAAGAGGAGCTGCTGTTGTGAGAGAGCAATTCTGACGTGGAGAAGGACCTGCAAACCTGGAGCTGGCAGAGATCACATCCTCAGTTTGCCTGCTTTTATCTCTTCCGAGTTGTTGGCTGCTCAGCATACCTGTTCAGAGAGTGGTGGGGAATGGGGCTGCATCTAGCTGGGATCTGGTCACTAGGGGTGTCCCCCAGGGATCAGTGCTGGGCCCAGCTCTGTTTAATGTCTTACTGATGATCTGGATGAGGGGATGGAGTGTACCTTTAGCAAGTTGGCAGATGCCACTAAGTTGGGGAGCAGTGTCAATCAGCTGGAAGGCAGGAGGGCTCTGCAGAGGGACCTGGACAAGCTGGATCCATGGGCTGATTCCAAGGGGATGAGGTTCAACCAGGCCAAGTGCAGGTCCTGCCCTTTGGCCACAACAACCCCGGCAGCCCCAGGGCTGGAGACAGAGTGGCTGGAGAGCAGCCAGGCAGGAAGGGAGCTGGGAGTGTGGAGGGACAGGAGGCTGAACAGGAGCCAGAGTGAGCCCAGGGGGCCAGGAGGGCCAAGGGCTCCTGGCCTGGCTCAGGAATGGTGTGGCAGCAGGAGCAGGGCAGGGATTCTTGGCCTGCACTCAGCGCTGGGGAGGCCACCCTGGAGTGCTGTGTCCAGCTCTGGCCCCTCAGGTCAGGAAGGACATGGAGGGGCTGGAGCAGGGGCAGAGAACAGCAAGGAGGCTGGGGAAGGGACTGGAGCACAAGTGCTGTGAGGAGAGGCTGAGGGAGCTGGGGTTGTTGAGCCTGGAGAAGAGGAGGCTCAGGGGAGACTCAGCACTCTCTGCAACTCCCTGACAGGAGGGGGAGCCAGGTGGGGGTCGGTCTCTTCTCCCAGGAACCAGCAGTAGGACAAGAGGGCTCGGTGTTCAGCTGTGCCAGGGGAGGTTTGGGTTGGATATTGGGAAGGAATTTTTTCCAGAGTGCTCAGCCATTGGAAAGGGCTGCCCAGGGAGGGGGTGGAGTCCCATCCCTGGAGGTGTTTAAGGACAGGCTGGATGTGGCATCAGTGCCATGGGCTGGGAACCATGGCGGGGTTGGAGCAAGGGTTGGACTGGATGATCTCAGAGGTCTTTTCCACCCAGCTGCTTCTATGGTTCTATGATTCTCAGTGTCAAGAACCTGCTTTCAGAAGAAATCATGGCCTGTGGACACAGTGGTTGTGCTGTGAAGGTGCTGAACCCTGACAGTGTGGCCAAGAGGTCCTGGCCCCTGGTGGGTTATCCCACAAGAACCCCAAGCCAAGAGGAAAACCCTGGAGAGAGGCAAATCTTCAGTCCTGTTGCCCATCCTGGTGGTAGGAGCTTTATTAAGCACTGCTTGTGAACTTGCTGCTAAATAGCTCATCCCAGGAATAACAAACTGCCCAGAGGCAAAGAATGTGTTTTTGCCCTCAGGCAAGGGTGGGGTTTGCCCTGTGCCCCTCTGAGCGCTCTGAGAACAGGGTTACTTTGGGAAGTGTGAAGAGATGGGTGATTCTCCAGCCATGCTTTGGGAGCACACAGAGGATGCTGGGTCTGGTATGGAATTAGAGAATCGGAATATGCTGAGTTGGAAGGGACCCACAGGGATCATCCAGTCCAACCCCTGGCCCTGCACAGGCCCCTCCTGGCTGCTTTTATTATGTGTGTTTTGCAGGACCTGCAGATCAGCTCCCTCTGGGGAGAAACCATGGCTTTAAAGGCACTTGGAAACAAACTGGTGACACAGCTTCCAGCCCCCTCAGTCCTGCCAGGCTGATGTGGGACGCTGTGTGCAGGCACAGACAGTCTCCTGGGGACAGCAATCAGCCCACACGGTGCTGGTGAGGGCTCTGCATCCTTCCAGAAATCCCTGTCCTACCAGCAGATTGCAGGTACAGGTCACCTGGCTATGCAGCTGATTTAATTCCCTATAACTGATTTAATTCCTTATATCCATCTGTTTTAACAACTAGAGGTACACTTGTCATTTTACATGTTGCAATCATGGTCGGGTGGTCCGTGTTTTGTTCACTGCAACTTCTTATTTTCTTTGTTAATGCTATTTTGTCTAATAAAGTGCTTTAATTTACTCTAATTTCCATATTGTACTGTAGCTAAAGAACAGAGATAAAGAGAGCTACAAGAAACTTTGAATAGATAATTGGTTAATTAAAACAACTTAACTGGTATGTGGTTTATAACATATTGTTCTCACAGAAGCAACAATATGGTGAACTGCTCTGGAAAGGTAATTCCAACTTCCAGCTGCCTTTTATGAGTGTGTACTATAAAAGGGCTGGTAATTATCAAATTCAGATAACTAGGCTCCCTATCTCAAACAGATTTGAGCTGCTTTGTATTAAATCCTTATCCAGTCCTGTCTCCTTATCCACTAAAGGCAATTTATAGTTGTCATGGGAATTTACCCACTGCACACCCACCACCCTCTGCTATTGCAGGACCTGTGCGAAGCATTTTGTGTGGAAAAGTCACATTCACAGCTGTCTCCCCTTCCTGAAAGGAGTTTGGATCGGGGGGATATGGTGGAGAGAGGGCAAATCACTGCTCCAGGCAGAAGCTGCTGGGGAGGACAGGACGGGATCAGGGTTGGGCTGCAGGGCTGGGAACCTGCAAACCCCATCAGGGTCAGAGAGCACACAGAGCACAGAGTGTCAGGGATCACAGAGCCAGACCTGGCAAAAAGTGGGAAGGGAAGGTCTGGGATGAGAAGGGGCTTTGCAGAGTTTGCTGCAACTCCAAAATCAATGAATCATTTGCCTAAGCCAAGTCTGGAAGCAAAATCTGCCTCAAAGACATCCTGAGCAGGGGAAGAGCTGTTAATAAGCCTCTTAAACATTCTCTTCTGCCTGATCTGCTTTCTTTCAAACATTTATGTGTTTTCTACCTAATGTGTAGGTTGGGTCTTTTCAGTAAGAGTGAGGTCTGGGCAGATCCACCTCAAAGCTCTGGGCAGCTCTGGATCTGTGTCCCAGCAGCTTGGAGTGGGCAGAGCTGCTCCTGTGGATTGTGCCTTTGGGTCACTTTACTGAGTCTCTGGCTCTGACCTACCCCAAAAATTGGTCTGACAGGTTCTGAGAACATCCCCCTCACTTGCCACAGGAAAAATACAGCCCATACAGGAAAGATGTGTTTGAGTTGGAGATTATTGACTGAAATTTATCTTCCCAGTGTGCCCTGTGAACCTTCCTGTGGTCATTTTAGCAGCAGTTCAGACAGATACCTGCAATAATGCCCTAAATTTAAACTGAAGGCCCCCTGCAATGGAGGAGTGGGTGGGAAGAGTGACTTGGCATCAGGCAAGTGCTCTGTGGAGGAATCAAAACAGGACCTAAAACTCTGCTCAAAACAAACAGAATAAAAAAAGAAATAACAGGGAGCTCTGGTTTATTTCTCAGTTCCAGGTGATTTAAGTAATTGGAAAATCATAGTTGTGAAACAGCTCTTTGCAGAGCATCATAATCAGCCTCACAGCTCAGCAGGGCCTAAGTGCAGCAGAGCAGTTTTAAAGATCCCCTGAGCAATCTGCTTTTCTGGGGGAGATGTGGCATTTGGACGTGGCTTCTCTGGGAACAGCAGCTCCTCCAGAAGCATCTGAAGTCTGTAGGACCAGAAGGATGCAGGGAATCAGGGAATGGCTCAGAGATTTTAGCCAGCTTGCTGACAGACCCCATCACACCAAGGTCCTGCTGCTGCAGGAATACAAACTGCAAATTATGTGCGACATTTTCATGGTGCAAAGAAAACTGTGAGCACGTGGGATATCATCCCCCCCTCTCTGGGAGGTTTAGGAAGGCACTGTGGGCTTGGAGAAGGGAGGTGACTGCTCACATAGCTGAAGCCAAGCCATGCTCAAGTGGCACCTCCAGAAGGGCTGTGTCTCCCCAAGTGATGTATTCGGATCACACAAACCCCCCTCCACGTTATCAGTTTTGACTCAGTGCTCTGAATTCTGCTCTGAGCAATCCATAATCTTCAACCAAATAATCATAAAGGCCCTGCTGGCCTTAAAACATATGTCTCTGACAAGAGCAATAAACCTATTTATTACTACTGTGGCCACTGAGAGAGAGCCCATGCGATGTGAGCATCACATCAGCCAGATTTCCCTGGAAAGGGAGCCGGGCCCAGCATTTACCACATGGGTAAGGGGAAAATATTGCACTTCAGATCTACTGATCGTGTGTGTGGGCATTTAAATATCAGAGACAGTTCCTGCTATAAGGACTGGGTGAGGAAAAAAAGACACAAAACGAGATCAAGACAGAAGGATATAAGGTGCTACCATAAAAGTAACTCAATAAACGAGACACTGAGCTTGAGTCCATGCATCCTTGAGCATCCCACGACTATAAAACCAGGGATATATTAGGATCAGGTCAAAAAAGCTCAAGGAAGGGAAAAATGTTTCTTCAGCAGGCACAGGTTTTGCCAAAATGCCCCAGACAGGGCACCTACAAAAGCTTTAGGACTAACAAGAGTCTATCTCTGGTGCTCGCTGGAGCAGAGCAGCCACTGCCCCAGAGGTTCTGAAGCAGTAAATGTGCTGGCAGAGTAATGATAACATGTTTGCAGGAGAAAATTGCCCCTATTCAGGCAGCGTCATGCTATAACTCCCCAACAATAACAGGCAGTCTCAGAAATAGGCAAAGAAGCAGATCTGGCGAGATTTTCAGCTTTTAAAGAAAATTAAACAAAATGGAAATCAGCAGCAATGCAGAGACTAAAATAGAGCTGCACGAAAATAGAGGAGCAGGATGAGCTCCACTGGGGTGCCTTTACATATTAAAGAACACAAATGTGGACAGGACCAAACAAGCTTTACAGCCTCAGGTTCCCTCCACTGATACATAAAAATCAAGAGAGTTGTAGAAGTGGAGTTAATTCACCATTGCATATGCAGAGACAATGGCTGTAATAAAAAGGAATGTGCTCCTTGGCCACTATTTATTCTTCAAATGTTCCCACTAAAATCCTGGGTACAAAAGCAGCAGAAGTGCAAGAGGACACTTCAGGCTTTTATGGAGGGAAAGAAAGTAAATCATAAGAGAGGGAGAGCAGAGGAAATGAAAAGGATGG
>NW_020956944.1:39409-40714 GCF_003031625.1 Empidonax traillii
CAGAGACAATGGCTGTAATAAAAAGGAATGTGCTCCTTGGCCACTATTTATTCTTCAAATGTTCCCACTAAAATCCTGGGTACAAAAGCAGCAGAAGTGCAAGAGGACACTTCAGGCTTTTATGGAGGGAAAGAAAGTAAATCATAAGAGAGGGAGAGCAGAGGAAATGAAAAGGATGGCATTCCCCTGAGTAAAAAAAAATATGATCAATGCCAGAGCAAGAAAGCTTTGCTGGTGTTATAGATTATAACACCAGTTTTAGGATCTTTCCCCCTTCCTCCCAGACAATCATTGGAGCTCGTAATGTCTGTAGCTGGAATAGGCTCCTGTGGATGCTCTCAGAGGAGGGGATGTCAGGGAATATTGGTCAGCTGGGAGCACTCAAATCCCATTTTCCATCTCAACCCACTGTCCCTCAGTTCACAGGGAGGATAAACAACTGACACACAAAAATATTTTGAAGCCTAAAGTCAGGGGTAGTTCTGACAAACAGAATAACACACCACACTCTGCACTTAAAAATATCTATTTATTGGCCAGCAAACAGCCTTTACTGTGTACATATAATTTCATCTGCTCATTTCCTTCCATAAAAAGTTTATTCTGCCTAAAATACTTCCTGTGAGCTCATCAAGGGTAATAATATTGATGTGATATGACATGAGCAGGTCCAAAATGCTTCAGGCCTTACCTATTGCCACCACTGGCAAAGAGAGAAGCTGAGATTTCCACAGAAAGGGAGGGGAACTTCTGGCACCAGCAAAAATGAAGCATAGAAGGGAGGGTACAGCATATTTGGGATGTTAAGCATCAAAGCTGTCCTACTTGCAGAGTCTTATCATATTTGCCAAAGCACAATTCAGGGAAAAGGACTTCAGCACAAATCACACTCCACTGGAAGACTTGGTAATAAATAAATTACATCCCTCTTCTAGAAACAATTTCCCATGATCAATAATGAATAAAAAAAAAAGTCAGGTCCAAAGAAGTGTTGTGACAGCGTGGCACAGAAGTGAGTGGCAGCAAGGATTTTGCTGCAGCAGCAAAATCAGTGCCTGATAAAACATCACATTTCCCCAGGACTCGAAAGGTACTGGAAAATAGGAAAAAAAAAATCACCCCCATAGAAACAAGAACCTTTTCCTGGGCTCAGAGCTGCTGCTCTGCACAGGCACAGCACTGGCACATGGGTGCAAGGATGGGCAGAGTAAACTGTGTGTGCCAAGGACGAGAGCAGCTCCATCTGAGCATGAAGAGTGTTGGGATAAGGGTGCAAGGTCATGGAGATGCTCCCTGGAAATCCCA
>NW_020956944.1:42612-46349 GCF_003031625.1 Empidonax traillii
GGAGTTCACACAGCTCCTCTCCCCCACTCAGTGTGGTGAGTCAGCTCTGAGAGCAGCACTGAGCTGGAGACCAAAGAGCAGAAAAACTGGGATGCTGAACAGGCAGTGACCAGCTCCTCCTCTGCCAGCACAGAGCAACAAGCTTTGTAATTCCCTCCCTCTGGTTTCGTGGTGAGTCCAACCCTGACAGCAGGTGAGTCACTCACCGCCCTCCAAGGGTTCTGTGCCTGCAGGTTGGGGCTGTCCCACACCAGCTCAGCTCCCAGCAGTGAGATCTGCTCAGAACTTCCAAGGACAGGCAGCCCCCAAACCCACCCACCCAGACACCTCAGCACATCCCACAGCAGCCCTCCCCCTCCTTCAGGCATGGTGAGAAACTGTCTCCAGGATGTTTCACTGGGCAAATCCCCTCTTGCTGCAGGAGCCCACAGCAGTGACACATGCCAGGCTCTCCTGCTTCCCACCTCTGACTCACTGGGGTTTGTAGCATTTGGTATTTTCGACTTGGAGTTCAGTATATTAAAATATCTATGGCTCGTGGAGCTCCAGGATGTTCCTCTGAACCCTGGGATTCCTTGTGAGGGGTTGAGTTGATACAACCTGCTGGTTGTATCAAACAGGGCACACAGGGGATGTATTTGCTATTCCACACTAGGCTATTTATGATCCTGAGGTCTCAGGGATCAGGAAGAATTATTATTCCTGCCCCTTGGGGCTTGGGTTTGTTTTTTTCTCCTGTAACATCAGCAAGCAGCCACAGGTGAGGGTGGATTTGGCACAGGCAGGTACATCTTGCTCCTGTGTCCAGGATTAACCTGTCTGGGATCAAGAAGGAGTTTTTCCTTAAATCAAGGAATCCCTTTTTTGACACATTCACAGTCTCTCCTGCTTTCTACCTTTGAGTCATTGGGTTTTGTAGCATTTGGTATTTTAGACCTGGAGTTAAGTACATTAAAGCACTTTGCAAGATTATCTGTGGCTTGTGAAGCTCCAAGATGCTCCTCCGAACCCCTGGATTTAATTTCTATTTCAGAGTTGCCTGAGCTTGGTGGCCCCTTGCAGTCATCCATCCTCCTGTTCCACATCAGATGATTGAGAGAACTACCCAAGAAAGCCACTCCCAGGGTTATCCTTCCTGATTTACAAGATGTTACCAGGAACACTCAGCAAAGCCTGCTGAGTGGCCCTAATATACTGTTCTAATAATGTTCTCAATTAATTATTAGCTATATTTTTACCAGCTGTCCTGCTATTTTATGTAGGAATAGCAAAATTACTTCAGCAATTTCATTCTGTTCCTTGTTTTGCCCAGAGATCCCTTCTCCCCATCCTCTGTAGCTTTCTCAGTACTCCACATTATCACAGTACTTATTATTAAGCCACAAGTTCCCCAGGAGTTTCTCCAAAACATTTGTAAGCCCCTTGCACAGCATCTCTAATTTAAATGCATTTGACTCAATAATACAATTTAATAACTACCACAGTTACAGTTTAGAATGAAAAATACCTCATTAGCTCTGTAAACTTGCAATATACTGTCCTTTTGGCTTTTTTTAATTACTAAGCTGAAATATTTTTGGAACATATTTAACTTTTCAGCAACACTACCATCAATTTTATCATTCCCATTTAACTGTGGGCCTTACACCAGCATTAGATCCCTTTTAATTCCTATTATCAGATTTCTTTTAGTCCTAACACTTTGCTATCTTCTTCTTTTGTTCTTTACTTCCCTAACCACATACTTTCAAACAACACAATAGCTCAGCTTAAAAGGTA
Source organism: Empidonax traillii (assembly GCF_003031625.1). Classification (NCBI taxonomy): domain Eukaryota; kingdom Metazoa; phylum Chordata; class Aves; order Passeriformes; family Tyrannidae; genus Empidonax; species Empidonax traillii. The sequence goes on from NW_020956944.1 coordinate 44,392, forward strand.
AAGCCCAGATAATTGGTGCTATATTAATTATTTTCTCTCGCCTCCTTTCCATAGGTGTATCTGCACTAACAGCCACTGCCTGTCACCTGCACTTAAAGGGACATCTTTCCCTATAACAACATTAGAAATGCACAGAGCTCCTTCACGTGCATTTAGTGGAAAGGCGCTGGCAGCCACCCAGCTGCCAACCTTATCCATAGGAACAGGGGAACTGGAGAGGGAACAGTGGGTTCAGTGTGGATGCCAACTCCCAGGCCCAGTTATTCCTTTTTGGCAGGATTTGGGTTGACAGGACAGGTCCAACACGCCAAATTATTTGTATTTACATATTTTCCACAGCAGAATCGTGGCCTTTGGTGTCTAATTGAACACGCAAGAAAAACCCCTCTGAGAACAAACCAGTTTTCCTTCACACCACTTTGGCTCAGCACTAATGAGGAAGCAAAACAGCACCTCCCCACCCTGGTGCCCCTCTGCCCCCTCAGGCCCTGCCCATCCCTTCTCCAGGGAAAATTAAGGAACCCTTTGCCTCCCCTATGAGAATGTAGGGTCTGGGTCACCACCAGGTGGTCCCACCCATCCCATACCCCACAGTGGCCTTTTGCTGGTGCCCCCCTGGCACATCCCTCCCCACTGTGCCCCACGGGTGTCTCCAGCTGGCCAGCCACACGCTGTGACCAGGAATTGTCTCCCCACTGGAGATACAGGAAGGAGATGCTCCTGGATCCAACAGTCTTTAAGGGTAAGGACAAATTTTAAAGGCTGCAGACGAGTCATAGCTGAGGCCACTGAAATGATGAGCCTTTCCAGTTCCTTTCCAGTTCCTTTCTGGCACTTGGGCTCCACCAACAGCCCCCTGGTGTATCTCAGCATCTGCTGGTCCTGCTGTGGGCAGATCCTTCTGGTGCCTGTGCTGCCCTAAACCATTGAGCCTGCCTGCCCCTCTGGCAGCACTGACACACAGAGGGGAGGTGGGACTCATCTTTAGGGGAAGATAGAACTCGCCTTTAGGGGCAGGTGGGGCTCATTTTTAGGGGCAGGTGGGGCTCATCTTTAAGGGGGGATAGAACTCTTGTTTAGGGGCAAGTAGGATTCATCTTTAGGGTGAGGTAGAATTCATATTTAGGGAAAGGTTGAATTCATGTTTAGGGTAAAGTGAGACTCATCTTTAGTGGGAGGTGGGATTCATCTTTAAGAGCAAGTAGGACTCATTTTTGCGAGGAGGTGGGACTCTTCTTTAGGGAAGGTAGAATTCATATTTAGGGGTGAGTAGGACTCATCTTCAGGAGAAAGTGGGACTCATTTTTATGGGAAGATAAAACTCATACCTAGGGGGAGGTGCTGTCTTGCTGGAGAAGCCAGGTTGGAGCAGAGCAGTGGGTTTGCCCAGAGAAGCTGTGCCAACAGCCTTCAGAAAAGCAACAGTGTTTTCTGGGATGATTAAGGGCTTCTCTGCATCCATCCAGGCACGTTGAGGCATCGATTCCATAAATGCTGCCTTTATTTGGACGAGCTCCCCAGCTGCATTGCCCTGCCCTGCCCTGCCCGAGTCCCGCAGTGGGGATGGAGGAGCTCAGCACGGGGAGAGGGGGATGGAGGCAGGAGAGGAGGGGGATGGAGGCAGGAGAGGAGGGGGATGGAGGCAGGAGAGGAGGGGGATGGAGGCAGGAGCAGAGGGGGATGGAGGCAGGAGCAGAGGGGGATGGAGGCAGGAGCAGAGGTGCCAGGGCCAGGCCAGGCAGTCTGCGTGCCCAGGGGGGCTGGCAGAGCCGTTCTGGAGCCCCAGCCAGCCCTGAGAGCTGCTCTCCCCCTCCCCGGTGCCTCGCCCAGCTCTCCCCGCGCTCCCTCCCCTGCCCTGCGGTTCTCTGGCTATAATCAAATCGTAACTTTTATTAAATTCGAGATTACTTTTTAATGGAATCAATTTCTTGTGTGGTGCTTTTCCCTTCTGCCCCACG
>NW_020956944.1:49044-51463 GCF_003031625.1 Empidonax traillii
AAAGCATAAAAACAGATTCAGTCCTGAAGCATGAGGCACATCACCACAAGCTATATATATATTTATATATGAATAGATATTTGTGTTTGTGTGTGTGTCTGGGTGTGTGTAGTCTTTTAAGGATGACATTGCCTTTTTTGGCTGTGGGGTTTATTTCTGCAAAGGGTGAAGTTTTTTCCAGTCTCACACAAATCACCAGGACTGAGGGAACTGCAGCTCTGCCGTAACTCTGCCTGTAATTAATAAATCATCTAAAGAGCAGAGAGTAACAGGTCCACTTTGAGGTCCAACAAGAGACTTCTAAGTATAGAAGTCTTTAAAAAATTAAAATAAGAAGTCCATTTCGGTGTCCGCTCTCAGCTCCCGTGTTTCTCTTGCTGGAATCTGTGGGGAAGCTCAAGTTTTGTAAATCTGAGCCCTCCTGCAGTGCAGCAGATGAGAGTGGAAACTGGACATGGCTCCAGTTTCCTGGAGCTCAGGGATGGACAAACCTCCTTTCCCAAGGATGGGCTTGGTGGTATTGCCACGGCTTTTCCTGAAGCAGCCAGGCCAGTGACAGCAGCTTTCAAACACTGACTTTCTGGCTGGTTTTTAAGCCTGAGGTTGCCATAAGTAATTAGCTCTCCCTGTTATCCCCTCAATCAAACAGATAAATGCTGGCTGCTTCTGTCCAGTTTTATTAAGTAAAATTTGATCAAAAGATCATTTCCTACAGAACCACCATTGTCATCACATGAATGTTCGTCCTCCTTGGTGACCTCTGCAACCTGTTCAGCTGCCTTGGTTTCCTGAACCTGGCTGACAAATAACCCCCCTGCCCCAGGGTGTGGGGTCAGAAATACACCTTTCACTGTCCACTGCAGCTCTGTGCCCCCAGATGTACCTGCCTGGGGCTGGTGGCTCCTGTTTTCAGCCGTGTTTACCCCCTTACTGCTCCCCCTTCTCCTAAGACCTCACTGGCACGATGGTCCCAGCTCCTTCCAGAGCGGGATGTGCTTGGGAAGGTGCTGGCCATCCCTCTGCACCCTCACTGCTGTCCCACGGCACACTGACCTGATGAATGGCTCACCGAGCAGCCTCTGGGCTGCTGATTTCCCACCAAACAAGGAATACAAATGCTGTCCCTCAGGAAAGCACATTTATCAGTGACACTTTCGGGAGGACAGTCTGTCCTTCCTTTACAGCCATCCCAGCGCAGCACCTCGAGCTGCAGACCAACATTATGGAAATGTTTTCCAGCCACAGTCAGAAATGCGGCTCTGCTCGTGCCTCATCAGGTCACTGGCAGAACACGTCAGTGCAGGCTCTCAGATTTGCATCCTCCCCAGCAGAGAGACAAGGCTGTTTTCCAGCCGATGGTTGTTTTCTTTTCTGGAGTTTCTAGAAGCCTTGGACAGGTTCCTTGATGCTGAGGACCCCACTGGTGGCCCAGATCTCCACATGGAGGCATTTGCCAGGCTGCTCCATCTCAATCCATGAACATCCACAGCTCCAGTGAAGCTGCATCTGGAAGAGGAGAGAGGAACAATAACTGCAAAGGCTGAATGGAGTCAACCCCAGGTTGGTCCTGGGTATCACACCACCCTCAGGTTGTTGTTTTTGTCCCCATGGTGGTCCCAGCTCACTTCTCCTTATCCTGGCCTCTGTTTATGGGTTGCTCCAGGACTCCAGGACAGGGATAAGAATAATGTTCCCAGCATCTGTTAGTCTGCTCAGGACAGACCCCAGCCCCTGGGGAAATGCTCACCTATTTCAAACAATAGATGCACTCAGTACACTCCATGTAGCAATAAAAATGTGAAGTTTTCTTAAAAATGAAGTTTCCCTGCCAAAAGTCCTTGAATTTTGGTCTAATGACCCTTGTATCCTGCTGTTTTCCAAGGGTGCTCACAGGATGTGGGGTTTTATGTGTTGTTCATGGCTCATGGACAAGCCTTTACATGGTGTTTCTGCGTGTCCTGGGGCCATTTCTGTGTGGATTTCCTGGAGCTTGGCTCCTGCCCTGCCTGCTGTTGAGCTCTTCCTTCCAGTCTGCCCAGTCCAGACCAGCCACAGCCTCTACGACTTTACTTCCCAAAACCTTTGTCCAAGCTGTTTGCAACCCCAACCCATCACTTGTGAGGACTTCCAGCACTTTCTGCCATGGAGCATCACAGTTCTCTCCCTATTTCACTCCCTTGGTGAGGAATTCCCTCCCATTGCAGTATAGAGAAGAACAACAACAACAACAAATGGGGTCCTGGGGGCATCAGGAAGAGCATTGGAGCAGGGCAGGGAGGGGATCCTGCCCCTCTGGCCAGCCCTGGGCAGGCACATCTGCAGGGCTGGCCCAGCTCTGGCTCCTCAGCACAGCAGGGCCAGGGAGCTCCTGGAGCGGCTCCAGCGCCGGCTGCGGAGATGCCCAAGGGCTGGAGCATCT
>NW_020956944.1:52623-59810 GCF_003031625.1 Empidonax traillii
CCTGTAATGTCATTTCCTTAAAATATGAAAAGTAGAGGAAATATATAAGTAAATATAGTGCCTAAATAGTAATATATAAGTAAATACAGTGCTTCCTTGGAGGAGAGCACTGCAGGAATACTAAAAGTGAGTTGTTGGGTTTGACAGAGTACAATGCACACCTGACTTCATTACTCTGTTGAAATACAGACTGCTCGAAGGCATTTTGATAATTATTTGTGTCATCCACTTATTTATTTATTTATTCTGACTCCAAACCAGGCTAGGTGCACTAAGGATCTTGTGGAGAGATACTCACACCATAGGGGGTCGTGCAGGAAGCTGCAGTGGTTTCCTAATTCTTTGTGAAATGAAAATAATCATAGGAACCCAGTCTTTGGTTGTGATGTTTTTTTTTTGTTTTTTTTTTTTTTAATCCTGAGAATGAACGTTTGTAATCACTGTTCTACTGAGAAGCATCTTAACACATTCCTGCAAAGTCAGCTGAAAACAAATGCAGGGAATTTCACCCTGGAAATATTTTGCAGAAAAGAATGGGTGAATTTGAACACACTAAATCAATTTTTTTTGCATCCTTGGCAGCAAGTGCCTTACTGAAATTTCTATTAAGCTCTGGGAAGGATGTTTTGTGTCGAGAAAGACAAAGTCAGCCCCTTGGATTTTCTTTCACACATGCCAGGCTTCTAATGAAAAGCCCAGACAGCAACAAGCCCTCAACAAAACAGTGGGTTTCAAAGGGCTCCTTCTGTACAAATCTGGCCATTAAAAATTTGCAAAACCATACAAAAAAATTAAAAACAGGTGTGAGCCAAAAATTTAGTTAAAAACTAAATTCCCAGCCCATGGGTATTTGATAGTGTGTTCAGGAGGACACTGAGCCCAGTATTCAGTGGTGTCTGCAGAGCATGCAAGCCAGGGATTTCCAGTGTGGGGTGCACTAAAGCTGGTGGGATGGCCATGGGAATTAGGGAATTAGGGCTGATGTAGCTTCAGAATTAAAGCCACGTGTCAGCAGCAGGATTGCAGTTCCCAGGTGTGGAGGCACTGAGGAGGCAGTGTGGGATGGAGCTGGAGCTGCCCTGTGTGTCTGCATCTTTTGTTTTCAAAACATCCATTCTTTTCTTTTATATTTTGGCCAGTGGAAGATATTTACCTAAGGCAGGAAAGAACAGGAAGGATGCACTGCCCAGTGCCAGGCTGAGTGTGGGCAAACATGGGGTGATTGTGTGGGTGGGTGTGTTGGGAAGGCACCCAAAGCCTATGGTGCTCAGGTTTGCCCTGGGTGACACATCCACAGGGACACAGGGTCCAAGAATCTGAAGGGAACCTACAAGGAGGATGGAGAGAGAGTATTTACAAGGGCCTGGAGTCCCAGGACAAATGACAGAGGGCAGGATTAGGTGGGATGTTGATAAGGAATTGTTCCCTGGGAGGGTGGACAGGCCCTGGCACAGGGTGCCCAGAGAAGCTGTGGCTGCCCCTGGATCCCTGGAAGTGTCCAAGGCCAGGCTGGACGGGGCTTGGAGCAACCTGGGCTGGTGGAAGGTGTCCCTGCCCATGGCAGGGGGTGGGACTTGATGATCTCTAAGGTTTTTTCCAATCCAAGCTTTTCTATGAACTTATGATTCCAAGTGTAAAGCTCCCCAAATCTATGGAAAGCTGAAGAAGGGTCTCCCCTGGGAGCCATCAGCCCATCACTCATGGCTAGGGTATGAACCCCCCAGCTTGTTCTCCCACTGCTCTGAGTGTTTCTCCTGGGAGACTCAAGGCAGTGAGAGCCTTCCCCTCATCATCTCCCATGGGCATTATCCAGGCTGGTGCTCTACGGGGTGGCAGAATCCATGCTGGCACGATGGTGCTGGCTCTGGCTCCCCTGGCTGTGCTGCTCCAGGGCTCCAGGGCACTCTGGTATTGCCTGTCAGGGAGATTGGTGGGATCTGAGCTGCCAAACTTCCCGAGTCATTTACAAAGCGCTGTTTGCCCACCCCTGCTCGGCGGTGATGAATGGAGTTATTATATCTGCACAATCTTATCCTGCCCCCCAGCAAAACTCAGTGGTGGATTGAATGTTGCTGGGAAGGCTAGAGAAGCACACGGAGCAGTGATCACATTTGTCTTGCAGGGAGATGGAGAATTGAGGGCTGCAATAAGCAGCATTAAATAGCCAAGTGTGCTGGATTACAGCTCGGCAGCTACGCCCGCTGTGGTTTCCCAGCAGGTTTCCATTGTCTTCCCATCAGCTTGGGCATCCTGGGGATGGGGAGCAGTCACTGGGACTCTCCTCTCATCTTCTCTCACACTTCTTGCGCATCTCAGGAGGGAAGATCAGCTTGGGTGTCCCTGCTCTGTGGTGGAGTCACCTCATCCCACAGGCAGGACTGTCTCTGGGCTGGGGGGAACAGTGGATGATATCCACAGGTTCTCCTCTCTCCACCCCACCCCTGCTTTGAGATCGTTGTCTCCACAGCAAAGACAAGGTGTATGGGCACCTGGTGGAAATGACCTTTCCTGCATGCACACTATTCCACGTGCTGCCCAGATGGGGCTAATTAATGAGGAAAAATTAGTTAATACTACCAAAGCCCTTGGAAACTATGAACCAACACTTTCTGAACCTCTACACCCTGCATTCCCTCTGCAGCTGCAGTCAGTATGCACATTTCTGGAGCAGAAGGGTCACCCCCAGTCAGCATGAGGGTGCAGGGCTGGAGAGGGGCTGGCACAAACTGCTCCAGACCCCCAAAGGCTGGTGCATGGACTCCTGTGCTCCTCCAACACCTGTATGGATGCTCTGCACCGTGGTGTGTGTGGCAGAACAGGTCAGGACTGTGACTGAGGTCTGTTTATGGGCAGAGGAACGTTGATCAGGGTGTGACACTGGCACAGGCTACCCAGAGAAGCTCTGCCTAAAGGGGCTCCAAGAGAGCTGGAGAGGGACTTTGGATAAGGGCCTGGAAGGACAGGACAGGGGGGAATGGCTTCTCACTGCCAGAGAGCAGGGCTAGATGGGATACTGGGGAGATATTCTTCGCTGTGAGGGTGGGCAGGCCCTGGCACAGGTTGGCCAGAGAAGCTGTAGCTGCCCCATCCTTGGAAGTGTCCAAAGCCAGGTTGGAGCAACATGTGCTAATGGAAGGTGTCCCTGTCCGTGGAAAACGGTTGGAATGAAGTGATCTTCCAGGTGCTTCCAACCCAACCCATTCTGTGGTTCCATGATTCCGTGGTTTGGCAGTGGACAGGCGGAGTTCTACCAGGATGGGGCTGGAGGAGGGGGGGCTGGACGGTGTTCGGTAGGAATGTGGACCCTCTGGTACACGTGCTCTGCGTTCCCCTGATCCCGCGGAGCCCCGAGGGGGCTGTGGGTGTGCTCAGGGCTACGAGCCGTGCCGGGGCTGTCGTGGCTCCCCGAGGCTGCCTTTTGGGGGGCTGTGATTCCTCCCCCTCCACGGCGTGGGCTGTGGGAACCTTCGGCCCGCCCGTGCCGTGGGCGGAGAGCGGGGACAGCTCGCGGGTCGTGCTCGGGGCAAGGAGGGACAGCGTGGGAAGAACTGCTGGGAAAGCACGGCCGTGTCCCCCAGGAGAGGGGGCAGAGCAGCAGCTCGAGATCCCCTGGGGGATCCAGAGCGGGGTTTAACTCTGTGCAGGCTGAATTAGGCTGGGACTGGGGCTGTGGGACGTGACTCGGCGCCTGTCCCTACCCAGGCAAGGGGCACTGGGGACACCCTGGCACACCCCAACCTGTGGAGGGGACACTGGGGACACCCTGGCACACCCCAACCTGTGGAGGGGACACTGGGGACACCCTGGCACACCCCAACCTGTGGAGGGGACACTGGGGACACCCTGGCACACCCCTAGTCGAGCAAAGAGCACTGGGGACAGCGTTGCCCACAGGACCATCCTGGCAGTGACACCACCAGCAACAGCTCATTAAAAGCACCGAGTGACTGGACAGCAAGTCCCAAGGAGGGGTGGAGGTGGCTCTTTCTGTCGTGTCAAGGTGGGATCAGAGGCTGGAGACTGAACAGGGTAGTTTCTCATCATGGAAAACCACCGCAGGCCCCTGTTCCTCTCCAGGCAGTGCAGACTGACAGCCCTGCCAAGGCACTGTCTCAGATTTCCTGTGCAGCTTTAGAAGAGCAGGGAGAGATCTCAGAGAATTTGCATTAAAAATGGTCACGTTGGCATTTGCTTCTTGCTGAACATTTCTGCTCTTCAAAGAACCACATATTTTCACAGGAAAAGGAGAGTAAGGAGCACACTGTCCCATGGATCAGGCCGATGCCTTTGTCCTGAGCAATTTTCATCTTAAGAATAAAAGAACTGCATAAAGGAAAATACTGCTGAGCACACTTGGTTTGCAATTTTCCAGCCTTTAAAGGCTGGTCCCATCACTTTCCTCCCAGAGCGGCTTGTTCTCTGGCCCCTGAGGACACTGTTTCCTTGCCAGATACTAATTTTCAAACCTCAGCTCTTTCAGCCCGTTCCAATAAACATCACAAGAATGTTTCTAAATAGGGAATGTGCTTTTTTTTTTTTTTTTTTTTTCTCTCCTTAAGCCTTAAGAAGGAGGGAAAGATTTTGTTAAATGTTAAAAAAGAATTACTGGGCAATGAGGAACAGTTTGCCCAGGAAGTGGGGGGTTTGGAGAGGTAAGGAAGGGTTAAACCTATTGAAGCTGGGTAAGTGGCCCTGGATGAGGCTGGAAAACCAAGGAATATTGATTTTGATAAGTGGGGGTGAAATTAGGGGGCTGCTTGCTCCTATTCCAGCAGGGGTTATGTGCCCCTCTGTGCCCGCACCAGATGGGTGCTGGGGGGCTCTGCAGAGGAACATTATCATCAGGTAGTTTCAGACAGGCTAAAGATGTGTCTCCTGCTTGTCTTTTCTTCGTTCCAGCATCCCCGGGAAACCAAGGGGATGGCTTTAGGCACTGGGAGCACACGACCCTCCAAGGCTGCCTGAAGAATAAAGGCTGCTCCTGCTACACTGCCACACTCATTAGTGATTATTTGAATTAAGTGAAAGCTTATAAATGGCTCTGTAAACAAAGAAGGTGCTGGAAAGCTCAGTGCCTTCCAAGTGCACCGTGCTGGGCACTCTGGGGTTTGCTGAGGTCACTTGCTGTGTCCGTGGCTCCCTCAGCCCCATCTCCGCATTCCTGGAATGGCCTCTGGCAGCTCCACGGGTGAGGAAACTGCCAAAAGAATCCACTACATAGTTGAGTGTGCAAGCCAAAAATAAAAGAGAAACAGAAAACCCTCGAGCAGAAGCTGCTGCAGGAGCACAGCCCTTTACCCTCCCAGCAGGGAGGTTGAGAGGTGAGTTGATTGCAGTGTGTAAATGCCTTGAGATCTGCAAGTCAAAGAGAGGCAAATGAATTGTAAGAGATCGATGCTTTTCTGGGTCAGGTGCTTTAGCCAGGTATAAATTACCAGCTTGTTTCCAGGACGTGGAAATTCAGGTTTTGCTCTCTGATCTGATGAGATTTCTTGCCTTGAGATCTGGTCTCTGAATCCCTAGAAACGATGGGAAGGAAGAAGTGCTAATTCACAGATAACCCCTCTGGGGATGGTTCCCATACCTCCTAAATTTCATGCCGTGTGTTACACAGCAAACAATTCAATGTGCTCATGTATCGAATGATCATAGAGGTACCCATAGCCTGTCATAATAAAATGATATGATTTTAATGTAAAAATAGGAAGAAATATGTGGGCATTTTGATCACTAATATATCTACCCATTCCAGAAGATTCCAGAGCTGGAAAACATTTCTGTTCCTTACTTCCCTATCACGATGTTGAACCCCATTTAACTTCCTTGAGGTTTTCTTTTTCCTTTTTCCTGGTGATCCTCTATTTGCAATTGCAGTCAGCCTGCGCTTGCCACGCACAGAGACATCCCTTTAACTCCCTTTCCTGGGTGTAATTTCTTAGAATTTTTGTGAAATCCATCTGCATGGATCCCAGGGCATACAAATCCAATGACACAATTATAATCAGGCTTAAATGCTGCAGCAGCCCGCTCCCATTTAAGCTAATAGCTCCCAGCAGGCAAAGGTTGTTATCCTTTATGGACCAGCCCTCTGGGGAGCCACATGGAACAGCTTGAAACAACGGGTTATGCATTTGGAAGTTGCCAAACTTTACTTACTGCCTCCCAGGGTCCTGGGATTTGGGAATTTTTTAATTTTTTTTAAAATTTTCTTTTTGTTCCCCAGACACCCAACAGAGGTTTTTGAGCCTGGGTGTGTTTGTGTAACATGAGCATTTCACTCAGTAATTCCTTTCTCAGATTCCTGGGATTATTGGTTCTCACCTGTGTGGGCATCTGGAAGATCTTTGATTATATTTTTTTTTTCCAGACAACAAGCAGAGGAATAAACTCGAGGGACCTCCAGCCTGAGAAATCCTGGGGATAAACACATGGGCTTCCAGGCAGGGAGGTTTGAGGCAAAATCCCTGGGAAATGCCAAAGGTATGCTAACACCTTTGTAAATGGAGGTGCTTTTGTTTAAAAGAGCTGATATTTATTAGGCATGCCAGTAGAATAAAAACAAGCACAGATGGAGGATAAATCTTCCTGAACAGCCAGTGCAGTACTCCTTGATCATTCAATAAACATCATATTTTAGCACCTTTAGTCCTTCTCAGGCAGCTCTGTGCCTGTTACAAGAGGGGCTCACCCAAGGCAGGATTTGTTGCCAGCTCCTGTTCAGCCACTGCCATTTCCATCTGCTTCTGTTTTTTCAGGCTGTTTCTCTGACACTCAGATTTCTCCACACTGGTCTCTGCTTAAAAGGCAGGGCAGTAACCAGGAGAGGGCTTTTGAATGAAGGGAAAATATTTCACAGAATCACAGAATCACTGAGGTTGGAAAAGCCCTCCCAGCCCATGGATCCCCCCTGTGCCCCATCCCCACCCTGTGCCCAGCCCAGAGCACTGAGTGCCACGGCCAGGCCTGCCTTGGACACCTCCAGGGCTGGGCACTCCAATCCTCCCTGGGCAGCCCCTGCCAAGGCCTGACCACCCTTTCCAGGCAGAAATTCCTCCTGATGTCCCACCTGCCCCTCCCCTGGCCCAGCTGGAGGCCGTTCCCTCTCCTCCTGTCCCTGTTCCCTGGGAGCAGAGCCCGACCCCCCCCGGCTCCCCCCTCCTGGCAGGGATTGCAGAGCCAGAAGGTCC
>NW_020956944.1:60248-62438 GCF_003031625.1 Empidonax traillii
TGTCCCTGTTCCCTGGGAGCAGAGCCCGACCCCCCCCGGCTCCCCCCTCCTGTCAGGGATTGCAGAGCCAGAAGGTCCCCCCTGAGCCTCCTTTTCTCCAGACTGAGCCCCCCCAGCTCCCTCAGCTGCTCCTCTTATGAGTCAGTCTCCAGACCCTTCTTCTTCTCTGTTCCCTTCTCTTGGACTCGCTCCAGCCCCTCAGATTTCTTTATATCCTCAGAAACCTTGTCCATGAATACTCTGGAGACTGTCAGAAACAGCCACTTCGTGTTCCATTTCTGGTGTGCAACACATGAAATGCAAAGGCTGATCTGGGCAGCCCTGGGTGTGCATTTACACCCAACTGATTCTGACACATGTTGGCTGCTTTGTGGAGCCCTGAGCATATCTGGGCACTTCACCTGCACGGCTTGGGTGGAGATGGATTTCCATCTTGCCTTGTACATCCTGGACACTCAGAGACTGCATTTCTGATTGAATCAAAGCTCTGGGAGCTGTGGCTGGGAGCCCGAGGAGTTTGCACACTCTGCAGAGGATTTGCAGCCTGGCTCTGGCTCAGGATCTAAGCTGAGCTATCAAAGCCTACGTTCACCCCAGCTCTCTCCAGAGCTGAGGGGGAAAGGGAAGAAAATGGGATATTTCAATGGAAATCCTTCCTGACTACACACTAATTCAGGACAGAGAAGAAGAAATCTAAGCATTTTGCCTCTAAAAATAAGTCTGGAAGCCATGGATTTTGTTGCTGTTTGGTTTTGCTGATGGAGTTTACAAGGAGCTGTGCAAAGACCCAATCTCTGTGAGGAGCCAGGAGAACACCAGAAAACCTGTCCCCTTCACTGAGTGAGCTTGTCCTCCTTCAAATCCCTCTCCTGATCTGCCTTAGTGTTGGAGAACAAGCAGTGCCCATGCAGCAGATGCTCCTGTCACCCACCTGGATGCTCAAGGGGTTCCTTTCTCAGGGACCTCGAGGAGCAGAGGGCTCCAGCTCAGAGCAGATGGAGGATCAACCCAGTGCCTGAGATGGGCATGTTTGGTCCACCAAAGAGAAACTTGCAGTCATCTGGCAGCATTCACCCTTCTCAAACCGAGATTTGTGTGTTTGAGGAGGGATAAAGCCCCAGGTTCCTGCATTTTCATGGGCTCTGACACTTGAGTGGCCTCCAGACTCAGCCTTGGTAAGCAGGAGTTACATTAACCCACTGTGGAGGACAAAGGTGGGTGGGAATGGTGAGATCTCTGAGCACTGGATGCAAACTGTGGTGTCCAGCTCTGGGGTTTCCAGCATCAGAGGGACATGGAGCTGTTGGAGCAAATCCAAAGGAGGTCATGGAGATACTCCAAGGGCTGGAGCCCCTCTGCTCTGGATCCAGGCTAGGAGAGCTGGGGGGGTTCATCCAGAGAAGAGAAGGATCCAGGGACACCTGAGAGCCCCTTCCAGGGCCTAAAGGGGCTCCAGGAGAGCTGGAGAGGGACTGGAGACAAGGGCTTGGAGGGACTGGACAAGGGAATGGCTTCAAACTGCCAGAGGGCAGGGCTAGATGGGATATTGGGAAGGAATTGTTGGTTGTGAGGGTGGGGAGGCCCTGGCACAGGCTGCCCAGAGAAGCTGTGGCTGCCCCTGGATCCCTGGAAGTGTCCAAGGCCAGGTTGGACGGGGCTTGGAGCAACCTGGGCTGGTGGAAGGTGTCCCTGCCCATGGCAGGGGGGTTGGAATGAGATGATTTTCAAGTTGCCTTCCAACCCAAAGCATTCCATGATTTTGTGGAATTGCTTTGGTGGGATTGGTGTGCAGTTGCACTCGACCCCACCACGTCTCTGTGCTGCCTGGATACTCCAGGAATGGCTGCTCTCTGGAGAGGATGGCTGGTCCCCACGAGCTTGTCCCTGTTCTCCCTGGTGAACAGCTGCTGCTTCACAAGGATTAGAGCTCTTGGAGTTATTCCCCAGGAAAACACAACATTTCAAAGAACCAGAGTGACCTGTTGGCCACAAATCGATGGTGGGCAGGGTGGGACACATCCCAATTAAGGGGCTCTGCAAAGCCTTAACGAAGCCCCCACGTGTGGGCACCACATACAACCTGTGCTGGTAAACACCTCGAGCTCCCCTGAGGCACAGCCTGACCCTGTGCTGGAATGAAAGGCACACACCTAACGAGCCATCCCTCAGCATCTCACTCCAGCTTTATTG
>NW_020956944.1:62695-65271 GCF_003031625.1 Empidonax traillii
GGACACATCCCAATTAAGGGGCTCTGCAAAGCCTTAACGAAGCCCCCACGTGTGGGCACCACATACAACCTGTGCTGGTAAACACCTCGAGCTCCCCTGAGGCACAGCCTGACCCTGTGCTGGAATGAAAGGCACACACCTAACGAGCCATCCCTCAGCATCTCACTCCAGCTTTATTGTTTGGGATGGGCCCTTGTCTTATAGACTGCTGGCTATACAAATCTTCTTCTGGGGACAGAATTATTCATCTCCTTGGCCTAGATAACATTAATGGGACACAAACTAATGGACTGATTTTTCACAACACTCCCTAAGATGAATGGGCCTCTTAATCCTCATTTTATCAGGGAAGAGTTGAAGCGTGGTGCATTTAAGGTCCAAAGATTCCTCCCTGTGAGGGTGTGCACTCACAGGCTCTGAGGAGCTGCTTTAGGAGGTACTTGGGATTCGATGGACGGATTACTTTGCATTAGATGAGCTCATCTCCCCCCGTGCAGCAGCAGCTGTGGGAGATGGAATCTCCAGGCGTGCAGCCAGAGCACCTCAGAGCCCACAGATGGTGCCAGCGGCTCCTCCCCGAGCTCCGGATGTCACTGCCACCTTCCCCACCAATGTCCAGGAAAGAGCCCACCTCTGAGCCCAGAAGAGGAGGGGAGAGCAGAATATTCCACAGAATGCTCCCCAAATACTGATTAAAATTGCTGCTGGTTGGTTGTTGTGCTCCCCTGCTTCAGGATCCACATGGATGGGCTGCTCCAGCCTCAGCAATGGATTTCAGTTGCCCAGTGCAGGACATGTGGAGCTGTGTTTGTCACAGAAATGGGAAAATGTTCATCCTAGGATGAGGAGGACAGTGCTGGCAGCTTCTTCCACCATGGCATGGATTTTGTGGCACAGCAGGTGCCTGCTTTGTCCAGATCATACAACTGTTTAGGTTGGAAAAGACCTCTAAGATCATCACCAGCTGTTAAACAGGTGTAGATACACAAATGTTCCTGGGGGATGTTTAATGGTGAGTGTCTGAATTTCCCACAGGGACCAGTGAGGTTTTGGCATGTGATGGGGTTATACAGCACCTCTGAGAACAGCTAGGTGCCCACTGTGTGCTCCAGAAGATCTTCAACCAAAAAGCAGAAGTGATCTACAGGATGCTGGACCTGCTGAGCCAGAGCATCCACTCCCCACAGTCATTTCTGTTTTCTCCTCTCCTTATCTGGAGATCATTGGGGCTGTGAAACCTCTCCTGAGGGTCCTTTTCATCTTGATACCACTCTCCAAGTCCCTGTTACTCACCTGGTCCTGGAGACACTTCTACATGTGACCCAGCACACTGGCCACCTCACCATCTCCCTGCCACTGAGACTGACCTTCTTTGCCTTCAAATTTCAACCCCGAAATCCCCAGCTCCAAAACTGTACTTAATTTTAGAGACTTCACTTTCTGAGGCCAGAGGCTCCTCTCCTACATATGCCCATGTGCTTTCTCTTTTATCCCATCCAGTTCTGCCTTCCTTTCTTCTAAACCACGGGTGAACTTCCCTTGTGCCACCGAGTGCTTTTCCCAACAGCAGCAGTCACAGGCTGAATGTCAGAGGCTCTGGGAATGAATCAGATCAGGATAAGTTGTTCATCTCCTCATTGCACATCACAAATCCCTGAATGAGCTCTCTTTCTTTATTTTCACCACACACTCTTTGTTCTCGGATGCTCTGAAAAGGGAAATACTGCACAGTGTTTATACAGGAACCCCACACTTCGCATCTCATCCTTCTTTTCCTTGTTCCCAATGCCTTCCCTTTTGAGATGGCTCCGCCAGCTGAGCTCGTGGCTCCTCTGAACTCTCTTCTACAATCCTAGAAGGTTTTTTTCCTCCCTTCCTGGGAGATTACAACTAATTCAGTGCCCATCCATGCGTGCAAAAATTTAAATAATAAATCATCTCTCCCTGTCAGCAAACACCCATGAACAGGGATGCAAAGCCTCACTTCTTTTGGGCAAAGTGGGGCTCTGTCACAGCCTTACCATTAATTTTGTGCAAATGCTGGGAATTGTGGACTGTGGGGGCTTCCCACCTGCCTGCACAACCTCCCCCCTTTCCCTGCTTGTTTTGGCTCTGCTGTGAAGGAAATGATTGCTTTGGGTTTCTCTAAATGACAGGGAGGGGGAGCAGGAAAGCCCAGAGGAGCTGATTTGGGGTAAGGACTGAAGGGAAGAAATAGAAATAGAGAACAAAATCTGGGGGTGTGGGGAGCTAAAAGAGTTGGTGTGTGACCCACGTGCACAGAACCAGTGTGCTAAACTCTCTTCTACACCAACGTAAAAGGTTTTTATCCTTTAACTAACACAGTGGTGAGAGGTTTATTCAAGTAGAAAATTTTTAATTGCATTCTCTTGTAGTCAAATATTAATGGAAGGACCTTGTACAAATAAAAGTGAATAATGCAACAGCTTAGCTGACAACATTGTTTCACATTCATTGCAGATTGTGAACCTTCATTAAAATGGATTATTTTTGCTTTGGAGATTTAACCAGCAACATGACTTTCCCCTCTCGCTGGCCCTGTTATGCCTGAGCCC
>NW_020956944.1:67232-69756 GCF_003031625.1 Empidonax traillii
CTCAGGTGGCCACAGCATTTCACTGTTTGTGGTCACAAATGAGCTCAAACTAATTTTCAAAAAAAAAATTTCCCTGCTAGTCTGCATACTGGGAAGCTGAAGCCGTTCCTGAGCACTCACTGCGAGTCTCTGCAGCTGCACGTTTTCATCCTGCCTAACCCAGGATTAATTGGGTTTGGAGCTGCGGCTCTGGAAAGCTCTGATGTCCCCACTACTGTTTGACTCTCGAGTTCCTTCGCAATTCTAATTCCTCACTTACATTTTGAACAGCAGTTCCTTGTTATTTTTAGTCCTAAAACATTATGAACATAGAGGAAACGAGACACCTACAGAAGTTGCCCCTGTGCAAGATTATGAATGATTCAAAAGTGCTGTCGCAATTGCCGACATCTCCTTTTCTCAGCAGCTTTGTGAGATTAACAGTGTGGGGTTGGCTTGCTCCAGAGCACTGCAAAATACCTGAGAGAAATGAATTGTTGAAGCCTGAATTTACCCTCAAGTGAATCAAAGATAAAAGCACCGAGATGGGGGGAGGATAAAGAGAATCCCCCCATACCCTGTGCAAAAGGACACTGTGCTCGTGCCTCAGTTTCCCCCTCTCTGGGCACTGGGAAAGTGGAAATATTTGCCCCAAGGGAGCCCTGTATCTCCTGATGTTCAGCCTAGAAGCTTTAAAGGATTGGATCAATTAATTTGCTGCTGGTGGCTCACAGTGCAGGTGTTCAGTGTCCCCTGTGCATCCAAGTCATTGTGAGGCCACTCACTGTAGCTGGAGCTCGGAGGAGCCTCTGAAGAGCTGTTTGGTGACTGGGGGATTTATATTTGTACAATGGCCTCACTGTAGAGTTAGACGAGCTACTGACATGGCAGTACTTATAGTCTATAAAACAGCAATTATGCTTGTTATTAGATCATCCCATTTACAGCCTGAATCCTTTGCCTATGGTGCATGCAAAGCAACCCAGGGCCTCTCCAAACGCTGGGCTAATCTGTACTAATCCATTATGTAAATCACCAGGACAATAACCAGACACAAATGGTAAATGTCTTCCAAGCATCCGGCCCTCCTTAATGAAATTTGACCCACAAAAAATGATGGTTTGGTCTGCAGGTTGCTGGGAGAACTGTGTGGGAAGAACATCTGCACTTGGCAATTTGTAGATGCAGTTTGAAGCCCTGGGGCACCTCCTAATCTGAGCCTTTTCATGGGGCTGCTGCTGAATTGGTCCCTGCACATGCAGCAAAGTGCTTGGGCTCTTTGAAACGGGACCCCTTCCCCCAAATCAGGTCATTTTGAAACAGCTGCAGTTGCCTTGGGGCGATGCTCTGCACTTTGAGTCCTTCCAAAATGTGGTCTTTGTGAGCAGAACCTTGGGGGAATCTCTGGGAGAATAAAACTTGACTGGCACTGTTGTAGGTCATGAGAAAGAGTGTGTATTTTTCTTACTTAAGGCCACTTGTGACATCTCTGGGTGGCAGCAGCAAGCGAGACAGTGCATGAGATCCCGAAAGACAAGCAGAGCATGCAGAGAATTGGAGCTCCTGACCTCAGGAAGAACAGATCCATGGTCTGTGCTGGAAAGCTGCCCCTGTGTGTCCATCCTGCCCCTGGACACAGCACACTGGACATCTCTAGTGGTGCCCAGGTGGCTCTGAGGGTGTCACTATAGGAGTTTACCCAAACTGCTACGGCTCCTCATTGCAGCTCTTAGTAAGACCATGGTTACTCCTCACAGAGCCTTTCCTATGGATTCATCATTATTGATTCCTTATCCCAGAACTCCATGCTACAGGTGTTGAAGAGGTAACGATCTGAGGGCACTCTCTTGTCTTCCATGAGGTCTGGCACCAGTCCACGAAGGTTGGGGGTGTCCTTTGCTTCTGTGACTTGCTCTCCCATCGCAGCAGGGAGAAGCAAAGCCACAAGGGGATGCCAGATAGACTCTCGTCTCTGCCTGGATTTCTGCTCCCTGGGAGAGAAACTGGGCTGTGGCAATGAATATTTTAAAATGTGGGGCTTAGGAATCTCAATGGCAACATGTTTCAGCAGCACGCTTCAAAGCAAACACAGCCATGGCTGTGTCTGTGCTCTCGCTGTCTATCGGCGCTGCCGAGCTCTGATAGACTTCCCGTGATCTGCAAGAGAGAGATGGGCTCTGCCTGCCCCTCCCCACCAGCTTTTTATTCAAATAAACCTTAGGATAATTACATGCAAAAGCCCTGTGCTACTGCAATGTTGATATTGCACATTTGGGAATCGCTGCAGAGGGGGTGCATGTAGGCAGAGCCATAAGGACGGTGGCAGCTGGCTGCCAGGCTGGCACCGCGCGCGCCGCGCCAGCCACCGCCGAGCCTCGGCGCTCCAGACGCTTCCCACAGTCTCACACTTCCCTCAAACACCAAATTTCCTTCCGTGTTTGAGGTACCCGCCTGTGCTGGGCCCCTCCTCAGACGCCAGTGGCTCTGCACTGGGAATTATTTTAGGAGAACCCGCTGGAGTTTGCTCTGGAGCAGATGCGAAGCG
>NW_020956944.1:71242-73295 GCF_003031625.1 Empidonax traillii
GAACATTGAAGTTTTGTGCCCAAACAATGATGTTTTTTATGAAATGAAACTTGTTTTTTATTTTTTTTCTCTCATAAAAGAAGCAAAAGATCCAAAGGAAATAGTGACAATTTATCCTGGAAATAAGCACTTGCCATTTGCTGAGTGGTTTTGTAATATCTTCCACCAAGAAAACAGGCAGATTTTCCTGGTACATCTGCATGGACCCAGCTCGCAGCTGATCCACTTTGTCCTGTCTGTGGGTGATGAAATCACTAGGAAGCCCCAAAAATTGGCATTCAGACCAAGTTGGTTGCTCTGTGCAGCTGCACCAACATCTCCTCCACTCCCTTCCTTTTGCTGGGGTTTTGTACCACCTTTGGATTCTTCCTTGTGCCTTAATCAAACCATGTGAAATTACTTGAAAAAACCCCAAAACCTACTTGGAGTGTTAATAGCAAAATGAACAACACAGGTGTGATTATTTTGGGTATACTGAAGACTTTCTCTTCCACAAATAACCCATAGATAGAGGATGGGAGAAGGAAAAATCAAAAGATTTGGGGTGCACCATTCCCATTGCAAGAACTGGAGCTGTAGGTGCCTGTTTCCCTTACCCCACTCCCTGTGAGCAGGAATTGTACTATTTCATAGAATTATAGAATCATGGAATGGTTTGGATTGCAAGGGACCTTAAAAAACAACCAGTCCCACCCCCTGCCATGGGCAGGGACACCTTCCACCAGCCCAGGTTGCTCCAAGCCCCATCCAGCCTGGCCTTGGACACTTCCAGGGATCCAGGGGCAGCCACAGTTTCTCTGGGCAACCTGTGCCAGGGCCTCCCCACCCTCACAGCCAAGAACTTCCCAATATCCAACCTAAACCTACTCCCTGACAGTTTGAAGCCGTTCCCTCTTGTCCTGTCACTCCAGTTCCTGATGAAGGACCCCTCTCCAGCTTCCTTGTGGCTATAATTCCAGTGACCTCAGCAGCACCCAGGTGCCATCCTGCCCTTCTCTCCCGATAGCTGTTCCCAGAGGTGGAGGGCATCTCACAGTTCCTCATTCTCTATTAATTAATTTCTCAGTTTATAGCACAGTTTTATGGATGGAGAGATCATAGAACCAGAAATGAATTTGGTTAGAAGGGACCTTTAAAGGACATCCAATCCAACCCCCCTGCAATGGGCAGGGACACCTTCCACCAGACCAGATGGCTCAGTGAAGGTACTCGTAGTCACAGAACCATGGAATAGTTTGGCCTGGAAGGGACCTTAAAGATCATCAACTTCCAATCTCCTTGCAAGGCAAACTCTAGATTTGGGAGGTCAGTGTGACAATCAGCCAGGAGCTCACCTTGATGCTCGAGGCTCCTGCAGGGGTATCTTGGCTCCATCTGTGATGGGAGCCCAGTGCCCTCAGGTAACACTTGTGATGCTGAACTGGGCTCAGGGCTTTGGTGGCTTGTGCCTTGGTGGATGCTTCAGACTGGGTGTGCCCACAGAAATCAGTCTTAGGGTCATTTTGCAACTGTTCTGGGCCGATTTGGAGAGTTTTGTCGTCCCTGCTGGTGACTTTCCTAAAGTCCTGTGCGTGGTTCCCTATTTGTAGCCGTGCAATTAACTGTAAGGAGATAAGACAGGTGTCACTAACATTTAGACGGAGTAGAAGGAAACAGCAATTTGCATAAATTAATTAAGAGACTGACCTCGTTCCCCAGTACTCCTCAGAGAGCAAGCAACCCCCCCAGTTTATTAAGTCAATACTTAGTTTGACACCTGAATCAAGCTTTACCCGAATCGAACGACAAAATTAATCCACAGCAAAATGCACCACAAGTCCCTTCACTTCAGTCATTTATTTTTTAAGCTATCCCAGCAATTTATTTTTAAACATATCAGTACGTTATGTTCCATGACATTTCACATCTACAAAACACCATATGTATTGGCAAGTGATTACTCATTGAAACTGCCATATCATGGATGCAACTATCTCTGGCAGCCTGGCTTTTCCCACCTCTTTTGGGTCTGTGCCCTCATTGTTCCATGGGCACTTTTTTATTGGGAAAATGG
>NW_020956945.1:0-51918 GCF_003031625.1 Empidonax traillii
TTTTTTTTTTTTTTTTTTTTTTTTTTTTTTGTGTGTTACGTTAATACACACATACCTTTTAATAAAGGGCTGTTATTTTTCTTTTTCCCTTTTCCATAATTTGTTTTCCTTCAATCAGAGCCTCTTAATTTCGGATCTATAATTGCTAGAGAAGAAGGTTTGGGTCTTTTTTTCTCCTAATCCATCCTCGGCAAAAGACCCTTATCTCAATTAAACTGAGACAGCATTGTATTCAGAATTTGAGCTGGGTTTTTTTATTGGAGCATGGAGGAAGTCCCCTCTGGATCTTGGCTGGAATGCAGTTTGAGACAGTTTTCTGTGATTTGGGCTTTCTGCTAAGGCAGGTTTGGGCACATTGTATTGTTACTGTGTTTTTATGGGCAAATGACCTTTAATAGTCTGCCTTCCCAATGTCTGTGTTTTTTCTTCCCTTCAGAAGGCAGTAGCACTTATCTATGGGGAGTGGTTATGCATAAATCCATTTCTGGCACTCCCAGAAGTTACATAAGAGAGTCCAAGGGAAACTGATGTTCCCCACCCTTAGACCCTGGTCTGCAGCTTTGGGATTTCAAAGCTACAGTAAACTTAGTTTTGTGGCTGCATAGAGAAAACTGGACTGAGCAAGAAATGAATGCTGATTGCTTTCCTCTGCCCTAACTGGCTTCAGTAGAAGAGAAATTGTTCCTCAGAGATGATTTGTTAACTGTCCTTCATCACATCATCAGTTGCATTCAAATGTAAACTTCCTTTTGGCACAGACTCCATGCTGCAATCTCTTAGCTGATAATTAAAGTCACATTTCCGAAAAATTTCCACTAGTTTTAAGGGACTTATTTCAACTTATGATCTTGGCACGGAGGCTGGAAAACAGAAGCAAATCAATGGTTTTCTAACATCTTCCCAGTAATTTAGAACTGTTGATGAACACTAGTTCAAATTGTAGTGAGTACTAAGTAATATATTGAATATATG
Organism: Empidonax traillii; assembly: GCF_003031625.1. Classification (NCBI taxonomy): domain Eukaryota; kingdom Metazoa; phylum Chordata; class Aves; order Passeriformes; family Tyrannidae; genus Empidonax; species Empidonax traillii. The sequence goes on from NW_020956945.1 coordinate 973, forward strand.
TTGCTTTCAATGCAAATTAGAAAAATAATACATCTTCTAGGCTAGCCTTTATATTTCTTTTTATATAAATCATGTTTCTGGTACTTAAAAGGGTTTTTATAAGACAAGATTGCATGGAGACCTCATAGCAACTTTCCAGTATCTGAAGGGGGGCCTACAGGAAAACCAGAAAGGGACTCTTTATCAGGAACTGTAGATTTAAGGAAAAGGAGTAAAGGGTACAAATTGGAAATTTATATTAGATATTAGGAAGAAAATCTTTACTGTGAGGATGGTAAGATGCTGGAACAGGTTGCCCAAGGAGTTTGTGTATGCCCCAACACAGGCAATGATCAAAACTCAGTTAAGTTAGGCCTTGAGCAACCTGGACTAGTGGGAGGTGTCCCTGCACATGGCAGAAGGGGTTGGAACTAGATAGCCTTCCAGGTCCATTTCAACCATTTAACATTCTATGATTCTATGATTTCTGTACAAAAAAACCCCCAAAAAAACCAAAACAAAAGAAAACCAAACATATATATATCAATATATTTAGAGCAGAGTATATAATCCATCTCTACAACTCTCACATGGAGTCTTGAAATGGGAGTGCTGACAAACAGAATTTAGTCTAGGTTTACTGGGAAGTGTGCAGAACTGAGTGCTCAAAAGGTGCAATGTGTCAGGGTCTGTCTCTCCTAGAAAAACATGTGGTCCTGTGGTCCACTTGTAGAAAACCATCTGGCTTTGTCTCTTTCGAGTTTTCCCATCCAACTAAAGATGGTGCCTTGCATGCTGACTCAATTAGAGTTGTAGCAGTCCAGGCTGAGAGACAAGTCTTCTGTTTCATCTCATGCCTACCTCCTCTAGTCAGCACAAGTGAAGCAAGAAGGAGTCCATGATTTAATGGGGTTATCTCCCTTCTCCTGGCAATATGCTGCCTAAACAACTTTTTTTTTCATTACTTTCTTTTTGTTTCATTCTTCACTATTTAGCATCATCTTAGAAATAATGTCTTTCAAATGCTTCTGATGCAGTAAGTAACAAGCTACTCCTGTTTTTCTTTTTCCTTCTTGCAGTTCACTAGCGTCCTGAGCATTAACCATGCTGCTAAGTCTGTTATTTGATTTAGACTCAGAAATCTTTGCACAAAATGAGAGGGGAAATAGCCAAGTCTGAAAGGGCCTGGAAAAATTATAAGACCAAGGTATTACTTGATGTTCCCCAAAGATGGCCAATTCAACAGAGAATTGCACTTAGCTCTTATTAGTACAGGATATTGTTGACACCTAGAAATCAGTGGCAATTTGGTATTAAACAGCTAAATTTATCTGGTTTAAATGGATAAAAATATAATATAAAACACAATTCAAAACCCAGGGACTTTTATATTAACAGAGAATCTTATACTTCAGAGTTTGAGTATCAAGGCTAGAATAAAACCTTGATGGCTAGGAGGGTGTGATGGTTTTAGTCTAGGCCTCCCTGGTGACCAGTTTGTAACCAAGGAATTTGAAGTTTGTACCCAGTATTCCATACAATTTTTACGTAAACCAGAGTATAAATAAGTCGGAGATTAGAGACCTCGCTCTCTTCTCTTCCAGCGAGGTTCGGGAACAGTGGGTCCCTGTGTTGGTCTTGCTTATCTAAGGCTGAGGCCTGCAGAGTCCACTGTCCTGCCATGTGGAGATTCGGGGAGTGCTGGCTGTGTCTGCCAATCCTGCTTTTCTAAGGGACGTGGTGAGATCTGTTTTGCTAGTTATTAGTATAGTTCTTGAGTTTGATTGCGTATACCCGTTTGGTGTCCCTTTTTATTCCCTTTTGTCCCTTTTTCCCCTTTCCCTATCCCTTTGAGGGGTGCTTGGATTCCCTTTTACTGTGTACATAGCATCTTAACTGTATATAACTGTAATATATGTAAATATATATATATATTTATATAAGTAGCTCGACTTTGGGTTCTTTAATTTTATAGGTTTTTTTTTCCTTTGCCCTAAGGGAAGAAGGGAGGGGGGAAGGGGGCTGCTACTGTGAGTTTCGGGCATTTGGCAGGGAGCCAGATCCGAACTATCACAGTGGGGGTGAAGATATCATGGGCAGAGGTATTCTAGCAGCTGCCTACCTCTGAGGCTTCTGATGTCAGCCACTACTAGACATAGAATACTGAAGCAAATGGACCACATTTTGGTATTTTCTGTGAAAGGTGCAAGACTATTGTGATATGATAGATGAAAACTTTATTAAATGCAGGTTTATCTGAATAGTTAAATCTTCAGCATAAAAGAAACATGCACTTTCATGCAATTCTCGGAGCAACATTTTTTTCCTTTTTCTTCCTCCAAATACAAAGAGATAAATAGAAACATTTGGTTAACCATTACAACTAGTCACTGTTACACTGAAAGAATTATGTGTTAGTGCCATGCCCTAAAGTAAGATCATGGGTGGAGTCCCCTTTGTCTAATGTAATACTAGTATTATCATAATATCAATGTCATAGAATGTTTTCCAGTCAATGAGCTGGAGTCAAATTTTCTACATGACTGGAACTGAGTCTTTGCCTTTTTTTCCTCAAAACCAGGTAATTGGATGATTTTTTTGTGAATGGCTTCTGTAATTAGTCAGCATTTCTTTAACAAGAGCATTTCACGCTTTCATTCTGCAGGAAAAAAAACAAAGCTAAATTCCTTTAAATTGCTTGATGAAGCAACAAAGTGAGAAGGAAACTCCTAATTTCTTCTCTCAGCTAGTCCAAGCATGCTTTGGCATTTTAGCATGCAGTTTGCATTAAACACAGTTCCAAGATCTCAGACTACATGGAGGGAGTTATAGGCTCTTTGTGTGTATATACGCTTTACAAACAATACTGAATTGCTTTGTTGTGGCTTCATGCCCCCTCCATCCCCCAGCAGCAAGGAAAATACTTTCAAGTACACATTGAAATAGAGTGACTACTTGTAAAAACTATCAGTGGCTTGTTTTTATCATTTTGCCCACAAAGTAGTCTTAACCGTAGCTACTTTGCTTTTAATGTAGATGAAGGAGCATGTAGGTTTGCACAACTGTGCTTCATTAAGGCTCACAAAAGAAGAAATTCCAAGCAGGTTATGGAGCCTGGGATTGTGATATGGGCATTGTTCACTCAGGCTCCTGAAATATTACTTCTAAGGAGAGTACCAGTGACTGTGTCCTGCAGTTACATGGCTGTTCTCCTTCCTATAGAAGTTTTCCCTACTGTATATTGACCTGTGCCAGCTACCTAAGTATGCAATGCAAATACATAAAGAATGTAGTAGCTGATCTCAGTCTGTTTTGGAGTTCAGGTGAGACAGAGAACTTCCTACTGACTTTCTGCACCAGCTAATTGTAGCTCAATAAATATCTAAAGAGGAAAATGCATGCATGTTTCTTGAAAAGCAGTCTATGCTTTTTGATTGCAACTCTGCAGTAAACAACCAGTCATAGAATGGCACTGAAAGAGAAATATTGTGCAGGCAAATCTAACTGCAGCTTAGGTGAGATATGTAGGAGCGGAAGACATGACCTAGCCAATAACCCTCTGCATGTGTTATGCATTGTTCCATTTGTTTGTTCTTCTTTATTTATGTTTATTTATATTCTTCTATATTACATGCCATACTTCCATGGCAGAGGGATAATGAAATCCTTATATTGGATTGACTGGTTCAAGGAAAGCATGAAAGAGCATCTAAAATTGTGCTTAACCAGAGCCTCATGAGAGAAAAACACAGACTCCTACTGCTCCCTTGCAGGCTCCCTCTTGGTAGAACATTAGGAGAAAAGCTTTTCACCAAGATATATCTGTGCACAGCAGCACTTCTTACCACACATTAGGCAGATTTTGATGAATTTGGCCTGTTGCATGCATCAATGTTACCATCTTTCTGACTTAGTACGAAGCAGATAAACATAGTCATAGAAGGTTTACAACACCTCGCTCTCCCTCAGAGATATGTTTTGGGTTTTTTTAAAGAAAAATGCTAGAGCATGGAAAAATTTATCTTGAGCCATAACATTAATTAATACCAAGGAGAAAAATGTGATGAGTCAGCCATCATGTAAAGTATTAGACAATGACTTCTTTCAAGCTAATCTGACTCTCCACTTTGTCTCCTGTCCCTGCAGTGCTGAACTTCTTGGACTGATCTTCAGCTGTGAGGGTGGTGAGATACTTGAACAAGTTGCCCAGAAAAGCTGTGGATACCTTATCTCTGGATGTGTTCAAGGACAGGTTGGAAGAGACTATGAGCAACCTGGTCTAGTGGAAGATGTCCCTGACCATGGCAGAGGGTTGGAATTGGGTGATCTTTAGGGTCTCTTCCAACTCATTCCATTCTATGATTCTGTGATTCAGCTTCCTCAAATCATAGTCAGCCTGTAATGATTTAAGCCAGAGCATCTGGTCTTCTTGGTCTGTATCATTTAGCAGGCAAACAGCTGATACCTAATAGTCTTTCCTAAGAAATCAATGGATTTAAAAAACACAGGGGAGTGGACCGGCAGCTCTGAGAAAAGTTTTTCCTAAACAGGCAGGGTCAGTTTGCTAAACAATACAGTTTCAGTGAAGAAACATGCAGTTATTGATTAAAATCCAAGTATAATATACTTGACTAGAGCTTTTGTAAATTTCACTACTCTGGTTTCACCTTAGAAGGATATACAAAAAATGCTATTTTAGACACACTCTTTGTTCCTTAAGGGCACAAAGAGAAAGTCTTCTTCTTTGATCTGATGCTAAGTTTCCAGAAGGGTACAATTTTATCTGCCAGATTAAATTACTGACAATCAATATTATTAAGTAAGTAAGCAAATACCTCAGTAAAAATCCTGATTGTGTTTATTGCCTTCTGAGCTCAGTAAGCCAGGTTTGTTAATATCATGTACAAAAGTATTTGGTCAATAAGTAAACTCTGTTAAATAATTATTTACGAACAAGTAGTGCTCAAATTGTTTGTTTTCAGAACCAGGCTCTTTTACTTACTTACAGAATTAGTACCAAGAAAGACAGACAGATCAGGAAGCGTGCCTGTCACTAGCAGAAACAAAGATGTTGCCAGAAAAGATTCACATTTGTAAACATGTACTTGTTCATGTAGGGCAAAGTCTGGTTTTCTCTTTGATAATGCATGTTGAGAAACAGGCAGGAAAACATATTCTTCCCTGTTTTCTTCAAATTTATTTATTTTAGTTTAGTTTTTTTAAAAACATTTGAGCTTTATGGATGGCTGCAGTGGACTGGCAAGGCAGAAACCATCCTGCAACCTGCAAGACTAATTGCTGCTGCAGAAGGAAGAGGAGTAGGGAAGACTCCTTCTGTTTTTCTTTCATTTAGATTCATTGCATGTTTACCAAGGTGAAAGGATTAGTGCCTTGGAGATCATTTGCTTTCATAAGCTTTAAACTAGAGTAGAAAAAGTTTCATGTCTTGATTCTTTTCCAACAGCTCGCTCTTTCTCAGCGAGACATATAGGAGCAAGCTGAGACATATTGATTGCCAGCAGACTCTTCCAACAAAATTGCCCTGTCTGAATCAGTTAAACTGGGTGGGAAGAGATAACTTCTGCCAGTTTTCTCCCATCATCTCTCCTAGCATGTGGTGAAACACCCAGGGCATTCCTTAGGGTTTTGTAATCAAGACGAAATGCTCCAGATTTCTATATTCAAATAATGCCAAAACACTAACCCAAATGTAGCCCTACTTCACATAGCTTGTAGCTTTTTTTCAGTTATATATAGACTTGCTGTGAAATATTGATTCTCTTCATGTTTCAAGGAGGTGGAAAAAAAAAATTTAAATCTAATCAGGAAAAAGGAGCTTTTGGATTCATATTGTCCCTATTTAAATCTAATGTGAGGGGTGAATAATGATGTTTAAATCTTTGTGTTTCTGAAATATACTTCTGGTGGGATGTATGTCTGATAGCAATGGAAAAAAACCCACAAGTGAATATAATAAAAAAAAAATCTGAGTCACACAAAGCTAATTCCATCCAGAATACACTGAATCCCAGAGCAGCAAACTTAAAACTAGCTAAATTTAACCAGATTGTTTTATCTGGCTAAACAGTTTCATAATATTACCAGGTTGGTTTTCATGATGATTGTTTAAAAGTAACAGTCAGAAATGAAGATTTATTTGCTGTTTTGGAACAAAATATTGCGGCAGTACTTAAGGGACAGTAAGAGGAATCTCCTGGTTTAGTAGGGAATAATCCAATTTCCAATTACCAGGTGGATTACCAACTGGTCTAAAGGTCAGATATTCTGCCTAAGTAAGGTTACCTGGTCACTGATGAGGAAATTATAGCAACCTCTTTGCTTTCAGCACTGTATAATAGGTATAATTTCTTCTTTTTGAAAGCAAAATTAAGATTTCTTGCATCTGGCTTGTCCATTGCATTTTTAGTGCTCAGTGATAAAACTAATGTGTTTTTCCCTCTACTGTGGCAGAGAGAAAACCCCGGCTCAAGGTATTTGGAAAAAGGAACAGCCTTATAAAAGCAAACCAGTACTGAGTGCTGTTCATTAAGCTGTTTAGTCTTGGCAGCAGGCAGATAGAAGTTTTCAAGTCCTGATTACAGTTTCACCATTGACATGTTAGGTGCCCTGAACAAATCACCGCATGTCTGCTCCTTTTCGTGTCTCTCCAGAATAGCAATAACAATGCCTAACTGTCCCTCAGTAATATTAAACAGATTAATTAGATGCCTTGTTAATCTGTTGCCACAACTCAATCTGAACAATTCTTTTCTATATCAACAGTCCTAGTTCACGACCTGAATCCAACCTGGAGCAGGGCACTGAAAAATAGTTGATCTCTATGATCTGTTATAAACCATCTGGCAGCTTCTCATGGGGATGTAGAATATCTGCCTCCTACTTTCTAGAGGCAAAAAGAAAAGATAGTGTTGTAGAAATTAATGAAAATTATTTTCAGTTTCTATAATAATGATAATGCACCTTTTCCTGTCTGGAAATTCATGAGCCACAGAGGGCTCAAAGCCAGAATTTGAGTGGTGTGCTCTTTCCTGTTTTGTACCTTGTTTGCTTTATTGTGCACTCTGGCTTAAATGTGATCATGGCAGAACGTCCACAGCTTATCAGGTCAAAGAGTATTGGCTTTTGTCTGGTATATAACTTAGCTTCCTTGCTACTGCAGAAACCCCAGAATTGGACTAGTGTAGGGAGACTGTTCCAAAAGCCCATGTAAATGACATTTCTGCTGAGTAAGACTAATGTAGCTGAGCCAGGACAGTGCACACTATTGTAGCTACAATATAGTTCTATTTACAATAGCTCATTGTGAAGAACACTCCCCCACCCCACCCCCACTTAATTCTAACTAGATTTCATGAATCAGTGCTGCAATCTAAATAGAGAGATACAACAAAGATTACATTATTGTTTTATGTATACGAATAAATATCAGAGTCAGTAGATGCTCAAACCCGGGGAGATGTTTTCTCTACAGAGAAGTTAGATGCTGCAAATACTTATTTATTTTCTCTTACAAGATGTTAAATGGAAACTTCATGCTGACAGTTATTTGCATCATGGTGCAAACTGTGCTAGACTCGTTAGTGATTTAAATGTCATTACCCCATTACTAAGGTGACAATGTCTCTCCAGGTGTTGAAATGTCAGGATAGTTGATAAACCAGAGTTATTCATCAAATATTGAAGCTTAATCCTGTATTTAAATCTCCGTAATTTATCCTTCAGTGACTATCGAGGTAGTCTTTACTCTGTAAATCAATATGCTGCGGTTTTGTTGGTTCCACAGTCAGGAGACTAAAACAAAAGGTGTGAAGTTACCCCCATTTATCTTAATGGGGTGTTAATAACTTCAAAGGCTCGTTGTGACTATTTAAATGTGAATGCCATTAATCAACAGGATAAGCACAAACACCCATTTTGAATCCGGGAAATGTAATTGTGTAGGGCAGAGGGGTCCAATTTTGGTTGCTGAATGAAGATGCGTGTTTAGACATAAAAAAAGCAGGGCTTGAAATCCCTGCTTCTCTGCTTTGACAAAATTAAGGAGAAAATAACCCCTAGCTAATGCTTCACTGTGGTTCTAGAAATGTATTGCTTCCACAATCACAAATTAGGTAGTCGGCAGGAAATGAGTAACTCTCAGCAGTCCTGTAATTTTGATTATTGCTACAAGACAGCAACTTACAAAATGAAATTTCCTTCCAAAGAGTTCTCCTGTGTATTTTGATCTCAAAGCTCAACTTAACAACTAACTTCTCCGTAGATCCCCTTCTGTGATTGTTAGAGAAGATTTTACTAGCCATTATTTTGTGGTAGTTTTCTCGTGCCATACAGGTTCAATCACTCCTACCTGTCCTATGTTTGCAACATCTTATGATTCATGGAGGGGAGGAGGATGATGCCTCTGTGAATTTGGATCCTGAAGGTGTACCAGTGCTTAGTTTTCAAGAGCAACAGTATTTGAAAGCTTTTGAGGAAGGCAGTAGAATTCAGCAACTATACTCAGTGGATTTATTGTGACTATTCTATTCTATTTTTACAGAATTACAGAATAGGTAGGGTTGGAAGGGACTTCTGGAGATCATCTAATCCAATCCCTTCCATTTTGTTCTTCTCCCACCTGATGCTGTTTCTTGGGCTGTCTTTGCTGGAAAAGGGTCCGTTCCTCTGTGGTTTACTGGCACAGGGAGGAGGAATTGTCAGGTCACTAGTTGCGTTACTAGTAAAAACAACTCCATATTTCATCCTTTTTCCTACCCTCTCTTCTTCTGTGTAATCTTGGTTGAATCATGTAACTATTTATCTAACTATTGTATCTAAACATAATGTATCTGTCACAGTCTCAATATTCTGCAGAGCTAGAGCCTTTTAAAAGGAGCAGTATTACAATTTATATTAAGTACAGGTGGTGTGGAGTCTATTTTGTGTGCAATTTAAGGAGAAGGGGAAGAAAAAGCAGAATCACTCATACTGCACAGATGATAAGGGAGGATAGCCATGTGAAGATGCTGGTAGAGTAGGGGGGAAGACCAACTCTCACTTTATTCTCATTAGAGGTTTATTTGGAAGTGGTAGAATCTTCTGTGAGTGTCCTGTAACCACAACTCCCAGCTCTAACGTCACCCTTTTTTTTTTTTTTTTTTAATGGACAGGATTTACAATGGGAATTCTCCCTTCCTGAGCTCCTCAATTTGCAAGATAGCTATCCTACATCTAGGCTATCCTCACCATTAAGACTGAGAGCCTGTGCCCTCTCCGTGGTTGCTTGTGTACCTTGTTTAGTGGGTACCCTCTCGGTACTACTCTGTCCTCCTGTTCTGGCTTTTCCTCAACCTCTGGATGAAGTTTCCAACATCAGTTCCATTCTGACATGCCTCTTGTTTCTCTTACTGTTGTACCATTCCTGAATAAACACCTGGTATTATCTTTGGGCTGGAGCCAGATGTTTTGCATAAGGAATTTGCCTGAGGACTCTGGTGTCATCTTCCTCTTGCCAGGTTTCCACCACTGTCAATATCTCTCTCCATCAATGTGGAAGTCTAAAACCTATTGATATGCTTTTTTGCTTTTCTGTAAACTAAATCTCAGTTTCAGTCTTATAAAATATTATACTAATCTGTCCACTTTTGATCAATGCTTCCTACATTGCTGTATTGATCTGCATGAAACTGGCAAGGAGTCCTTCCTTTTCCTTTCATTAAACGATCTGCTGAGTCCATTAGATGTTTCTGTGGGGTGTATTGGACATAAGCAGCATGGATGTCAATCCATAACAGGGTAGCTGGAGGACAGATACTATAAATTCAAGTTCAGGGGTTATGTGTAAGCAATTTTTTATGACCGACCTTAAGAAGTAGGAGAATTTATAAGAAAATGATATATTTTGTAAAACAACAACTGCAATAACCAAATAAAAAGGTGGTTGAGTGAACTCAGAAATTATCTATATAAATAAACCCCTGTAGCTCTCTAATGGGAAGGAAAAATAATCCACAGTTCAGCCCCAGAACCCATCTAGGCTCTGGATCCCTGCTTTTGGGGTGTTCAGCAGAGCAACTTTCTTAGGATTTTCTCTGGCTTTAACTCTCACTAAGGTCTGCCAACCTTAAAGAGGTCTTCCACTGCAGACAAGCCTTAAACAAGAGTAATATGGCACTAAGAGCATTCATGTTGCCAGATATCATGAAGCTGGTAAAGCCAGTATAGTGTACATTCATGAGTCTCTGCTGTCCTTCCAGCCTAATACCACACACTCTCATCATCTACATACTTTCATCTGTCTTTGCCTCCCCCACTCATGTTTTTGAAGAAGTGGAGTGAGATTATGGTCACTTGTTCTACTTGAGCTTGTCCCTGCTTGGGCTGAGGAGCAAGAGACTGCCCTGACATTCCAGGAAAGTTAATCAGCCCAGCCTCAAAGCCTTTGAACTAAAGCTCCTCTACATGTTCTTTCTGAATTTGGCCTTATGGTGTTGTCAGATAGCCTTAAGGTAAAGGACAGTCAAGCTGGTACAAGCTCTTGTTGAATTATAATCAGATGGAATTTATTATTACTGTGCTTTTGGCGTTGCTGACACATTGTCTTTGCACACCCTAAAAACATCAAAGCTGACAAACGGGCAAGGAGCATCAGTGCCGACAGCACCACAGAAAGGAACAGGAAAAGACCAAATTAAAGAAGTCATGAAGGAACTGGTACCAGCAAGCGAGTCAGCAAAACCCATTATGTCTCACAGATTTCCTGCTTCAGCACTGTCCTGGAGAGCTTCCTGCTTCTTGCCATGCTGACAAAAAGGCAATTTAATGATCCTACACATTACTGTTTCTCCTATCCAGGGAGTGGATGGTCCCTTGTTACTGTCCTAGCTGCTGGGCTGTGTACAGCTGTCAGTGAAAGTGAAGAGGTCTTTCCACTGTGGACTAGAAAAGATATGTTTTCAAATGGAAACACGGAAGGAATTTTCAAATATTTTTATCCATTATTTGGAAATGATGTGTTAGGAGCTCAGGTAGAAGAAGAACACATGGAAGAGCAGCTGCACAGTTCTATTGTGGACTCAGACAACAGGAGGAAAATAATGTGTAGTAGAGTGGTAAAAAAAATAAGGAAAGCATAAGTTGGAAACACATTTTTCCAAGTGTAATTACTTCTTTTATTTTACAAAAAAGTGATAGAAAACAGTTTTTAATGTCCATATTGGTCAGACAAATGATAAAAGATTATAGCAGTGGTTGAACAATGAGTCACTTTACTGACCAGTCTTGTGAGAGTTGCCATAAATAGAGCTACGACCATCAATCAGTATTATAAAATACCATCTGTATGTCATGCACATTTATTAGAGCAGATAAAATGAAACCGGATGTTGAAATTACAGATACTCACCGAAGTGCACAGGCATAAATGTCAGATCAGGACCTGCTTGGCAGAAGCAACTGAGTACTCAGAATCTGGACCTTACATGATCAAGTAAGATAAGAATGCCTCTAATATTCAGGATATCAGTATTTTAAAATGGAAACTAGCAATATTTTAAGTAATGAAAATCTTTACAGTTGTTGGAGGCTAGGGAGTGTGTGAAGTTGGTTCACAAAATGTCCTGCTTTTTAGAGAAAGAAGACAATCTATACAGAAAGATCAGCCATCTCTGAGCTAAAAGTTAACCTTTTTTCAACATGCATGTTAAGAGTCTGGGGTTTATATGCAGTGAGTTTGTTGCGCCTCACCATGTCTGACTCAGGGTATTGGCAGCAGGAGTGAATCTGTGCCAAGTGCCTCAGCTGGCACTTCTTGGAGTCTGGTGTGTTAGTCTAGACCACCTTCAACTACAGTCTAACTTGATATGCTGAGCTGTAAGGCACAGCTGCTGAGAGTTTAGTTCATATCTGATTGTGGTAACTCCAGCAGAGGAGCAGGACAAACAGCTGGAGTAGAGTACTACATAAATCCAGTCCCTACGGAAAGACTTGCCTGTCAGCTCCCTTATATGGGAAATAGGGAGAAAAAAAAAAAAACCTAGCTTTTTCCTGTTTGTCTGTATAAAAATAATCAATGAACTAAAAACTGCTGAACAACTGATCACTGGTCTGAAAAAAAATGTAGAAATTAAATTATAAAGCTCCAATGAGTTAAACATACTCAGTGACAGTCACTTTGTTTTTTCTTTCTCAGTTCTGTAGCCCCATTTTCACATTCTGGCTGAAAGAAAATGCAAAATTAATGAACTAATGTATTTAATAAATTTATTATGAAATCATAAATACATTGGATCAAACTCAAGGTCCCATTATTAATTTTCAAGACAACTGATGAGCATGAGTCAAGATTTCCTTGAGAGGACCCCTCTCCCTGCATTAGTGACATCCTTTGGCAACCATGTTCCTTCAGAAACCATGGGCTTGCCAGCCTCAAGGGTGAAGCTTGTGGGAACTAGAGACAGGGCTTCCTTGGCACCAAGGCAAGTGGTTTGGATCTCATTGTCAGAGGAAATAAGGAAGGCCACAAATCTCATTGCCTTCAGAACAATATCTAAGGTTCACTTTTTCAATGCTGCTTTTTCAAAGCTGCAGCTAAATATACCCAGGAAGAAAAGACAAAAGCAAAAAGAGAAAGCAAAAATAAGGAATAGAAAGAGAGAGAAGAGAAACATCATGATTGTGTCCCCAGCTGCCTGTGGAGACTAGAAAGAGAATTACATACCTGTTGTGGTTTACTTTGAATTTAGTGATAATTTGTTATAACTTGTTTTAACAGTTGGCATGGACAATTTTATGACACTCTTAGTAGGAAATTGAGTATAAATCCACAGTGATTTTTCTCTTGCTTTCAATTCCAATGTTAAACACCTGAATCACCCACGTAATCAAAGGAGTGATTGGCAATAACAGATTAACTACTTGAGAAACTACAATTTATATCTTTATCGATGGAGACTGATCAACGGCACCTTTCATTTTTGGATACTTCATAATTTTTCACTGTTCTGTCACATTTCTGTATTACTGCCACAGTAACAGTGGCATGAGCATTGTAAACTGTAAGATGAATTCTTGAGCACTGTTGGTATTATCATCCTGTCTTACTGTAGTCTTTTTTTAATTATGCCAAAATGTTGGTTTTGGTTGCTGATTTAGAGATACCATTCAGCTGTCATCTCTCAGACAGACGTTAGTTGAGCTACTGATCATACCTGACTCAAAATCTGCTAGACTTAGTTACTAAGCATCTGTGGATGCTTGGAACATATTTGTATTTCGCTGTGGAGCCTGATCCAGTCAAGTCCAAGATAACATGCTTAAACTAGGACTGCATCCAAAAGCAATGCAGACCTCCATCAGGGTGGCACTACACTAATGTTAACTAAATCTGCTCTGCAGCAGGACTGATGAGTTTGGACATGATATCATGTAGTTTGTACAGAATCACACCCTCAGTATATGCCTCTGCTAGGCCATGTGCCCTGCCTCTGCAGATGTCTGCTAACATCTTCAAAAATATGGGCATCCTCCCATCCAACCCAACAGGTTCCTGAACTCCTGTACATGTAACTTTCTGCTTGTTGGTTAAGAAACACTCATATTTCAGGTCCTTATCTTTGCTTGCTCAGTGGTCACTTCTCCTCACGACATTTCCTTCTGTCAGGAGGAGATGATTCAGCTTTCAGACATCTGTAAACCCCATTCACCTGGACTAGTCTAAAAGACTGAAGATTCCTAAGGCAAGAAGATAGCTACAAAATGATGGCACAATTTTAAAATTGATCTAATTCATCAACACAGGGACAAGCTTTCATTCTTTCTGGACAGACTTTTCCTGGAACAAATGTGTGCCTAGCTGAGCCAGATTTAATTTTATACACATGTGTATGTTTTCTTGAATTCATAAATTTGAATATAGCTTTTAGACTTCATTGTGTTTGGATACAGAACAATGATTATAGGTAATAGTTATTGGCTTCTACAGTAATTTTTTTTTTTTATTTCTTATTATGAATACAGTGAGTTGCTTCAACTGAAAAGCAGCTTTGCAGAAAAGGGCCTGGGGGTTCTGGTGGACACCAAGTGGAACATGAGTCAAGAATATTTGCTTACAATAAAGAAGGCTAGTGGTATCCTGGACTGCATTAAGTAAAGCATCAACAGCAGGCTAAGGGAGGTGACCCTTCCTCTCTGCTCAGACCTGGTGAGGCTACACTGGACAGAACTGTGTCTGGTTATGGACTCTCCGGTCCAAGGGAGACATGGAAATACTGAATAAAGCCCAGTAAAGGATCAGGAAGGTGATTAAAGTGCTGGAAGATCTCTCCTATGAGGGAAGGCTGAGAGAGTAGAGATTGTTCAGCTTGGAGAAGAGAAGGCTCATGGGGGAGCTCATCAATGTGTATAAACACTTGAAAGCCAGGCTCTTTCCAGTGGTGCACAGAGACAGGACCAGAGGTGATGGGCACATGCTAAAACACAGAAGATTCCCATTGACTATCAGGAAACTTATGCTGGGAGAGTGACTGAGCACTTGCACAGGTTGTCCAGGGAGGTGGTGGATTTGCCATCCTTGGAAATGTTCAAGGACTTTCTGGACATCATCCCAGACAACTGACTCAAGCTGACCCTACTTGAGCTAGGGATTTGGACCAGATGACTTCCAGAGGACCCTTCCAACCTCAAACACTCTGTGATTCTGCGTATGCACATGTGTTACATGAATCTCACATTAAAATCAGTCATCAGGCTCATAGTGGCCTAAAGAAAACCTCTCAAACCACACTGTCCGAGTGGCTAAAAAAGGTGTGATTTGCCTTGGAAGAGAAAGGTACTGTTATTAACCTACTTTCTTTCTCTGAACATAACTAACTAGTATTTCTGCATTTGTTGCATGACTCCTCTAAATGAGTAGTTGTTTCTGCCAAGAATCGAGCCTTTGATGTAAAAATCTATAGCCTTTGGTAATATGGCTTTGGTTCTGATATAAATTGCAACTGTAAGATGCAGGTAAATATATGATGAAACCGAGCTGTCTTGCTGTAACCTGATTTTGTTTGATATTACTGTAAACTGCTTAGGGCAATGTCTCTTATTTGCAACCAAGCTTAGGAAAGATATATTAATTTTACTGTGGTGAATTTCAGGAAGTTTATCTGGATGTTTTTAAGAGCTGCTGTCCCAGAATTGTTTACCTGTTGTTTAAAAAGAGATAATTTCATAGTCTTGACAAATGTTGTATTTATCTTCATCTTAAACAGAACCCTATGGCTCCTTGAGAACTGACCTGTCATGGTTTCTCTTGTAAGGAAACCATTAGCAGAGCAGAGAGATGTTGTAAATCTATCATTGCATCTGACTCAGGAAGATGGGTGGGTCTGACAGAGATGGGATGGATATGTGCACAGTTCCTTTTGGGAACAGCTACCTTACAAGCAGGGAGGTGATCAGTGAGCATTTTTTTCCAAACACAGAACCTAGCTGCCACCTCGTGCTGAGGTGATTGCTTCACTAGCCCAGTAGGCAAACTAAATTTTAGTAACAAGATATTATAGTCTATATTGGCTATACATTTTGCAGTTACCAGAATCATAAAAGTGACAGTAAAGCTGATATAAATGTTTATCTGATTCAACAAAAAGAATGTCTTACTGTCTTTAAGTAAGAATATGTTTCAAATTGTAAATAATTTTCTTATATTAAGCAGGACCAGTAAAGAAATTCTTTCTTCATTGTTAGGGATTCTGTGTATGTAGAAATTCTGAGGGTAATAACAATGCTAGTACTGTATTAATAGAGAGAAAAATGACAATGCTACAGTAAATATGTCATCCTAGATGCAGGGACACTACCTGTGTAATGTATCTCAAAACACCTAAATTTTTTCTGTTGCTCCAACTGCAGAAATAGTAAAAGCACATTGCTAAGGGAACCACTACTAATGAGATTTATAAGAACACTAGTAGGTAAATCTAAAGTTATCAATGGTAACATAAATTAACAAAACTCCTTAACTCATCACATTTCAGTATTATAAATATTCATAAATGCCCAGTACTCTCAGAGGTGTATTTCTGAGCATATTTATATATTTAATAGTTCTATTCCTATGCAAAGATAAAATAAGTCAAAATATTCATCTGTCCTATACTGTTTTAGAAGACATTACATCAAATTAGTGTGCAGTGATTTAGTCATGTCACTTAAGTTATTGATAAACTTTCAACTTTATATATGTAAATAAAGTATAGTTATATCCCAAAGTCATATTTATGTTATTAAAACTTTGTTTCACTTGCTGCATGCAACATTGTGATCTTCTTTGTTGCCACTTTTATTTTGTCCTCATCTTAAAGATATGAAAATGAGAAAGGAGCTTAATGTTAATGGCATTGGAAATCAAAACTCTTTTAAAAAGACAAAATATTTAATGGTTTCATGTGGTTATAATGTGGTAGATTATTGTAAATTGTGTGTTGATAATATCAATTCATTATATGTTGCAGTGCTACACAAATTGAAAGTAATCTAGTTTATCAATTGAATATCTGTGTTATTAAAATTGTCATCAGTGACCTACGTTTAAACTTACTATCTTCTCAAGCTAAAGTGAATACTCACTTAACAGCTACTTTAGAGCACTGTATCTGATGACTTAGGATCTTTTTTAAACAGCACAAGCTGAAGGGCTAATTTTAATCCTGTTTTCTCTCTGTGGAAGAACTTATGTATCAGGAAAAGATGTGGGAATTTCCATTTTTCAAAAGATTGTAGTCTCAGTCTAGTTCTGATCTCACTCAAGTCATAACAACTTCAAAAATATTTTAATGTTTTTCTTTGATTATCAATTTCAGACTTTCTCAGAATTAAGTTCTCATTTTGAAGTAGGCATCTGGCTGATAATTTCACTACAAAGGGCTTTTTCTTTTATCTTGTTTTACTTCTCTTTTCCAGAAAACATAATTTTTCATTTGCCATCTACTTTTGTACTTTGTGCACTCCTGAGTTTCTCAGCTTTTGTCAAGGTCAGCACTCAAAATGTCTTCTCTCTGAACTCCTAGTTCTCCTAAACATTGCAAAAGATGGCAGTTTGGCTCTCAGGATCAATGATTTTGCCCTGAGACTGCTTAGCACAATAATGCAGTAGGACATACATGATTACTTCTTCATAATTTTATTGAAGGGAGAACAAGAAATATATTCCACTGCAAAATGAAAAGGTTATTATGAATGCTTTTTTTTTTTTCTTCCCTGAGCTTTTTAGCCCATAAATAACTTTAAATAACAGCTTCTCCTAACCTCTGCAGAAAAACGTGATGCCTAGATGGAGATTGGAAGATATTGTGAGGACTGACAGTCAATATGTGATATCCTCAGACCACCACCCACGTATATCACATGTCTGCAGAAGTCTGAGAAAGCTCAGCAGCACACAGATGAACACAGAAATTATTTCAATAATTTTCTTTGACTGTCTTTGTTTCTGCTAGGGTTCTGTAAGCACTGCACACCAGCAGCACTGAATCAGGAAAGAGCAAAGGGGAAACCAGTAATGAGATACAGCAAGAAAACCCACAATCAGCACCAGCTGTTCTCCAATTAAACTCAACAGTTCACAGGTGTTCTCAAGAGGATACACAGTTTTGCCTATGCCAAGGTACCTTTGTAAATAACCCTTATGAGAACAGTACAAAATGAATTTTTTTTTATTGGCCACTTTACATATTTTAAAGCTTTAAAAATTTTATATGTCAACAGTAACAATTTTATAAACTAAACGTTTCTCTCTCTCTATTTTTGACATCTTAATCAAACCCAAAAAATGTCAGAGTTAATAGCTGAAGTGTCTTGTCTCTTGTCAGTTACACTCTTGTTTCGGCTGCCATTCTCAGATAAAACCTGTCTAAGCAGGTTTTATGACCATTGCTTTGTATTTATAAGCCTAAGTCCCAAAAGCTCAAAATCCAGATGGACATCAGGGCACTGAATGAATGTGACTTAAACTGATATGATTACCTGTGTTCAGATATGGCCTGATTTTTGAAACAACAAATTAATGAACAGTACAATCCTTTCAGACCTCTGCATGTGGGCACTACTGATAATTTAGCAAGTATTCATTTATACTGCTTTGTGATATGCTTATTTTGTTGTTTCACAGGGTCTCCAGGGCTGCCACTTTAATAACCTTAGTTAGCCTCTTAAAGCATGAAAACCAACCGCAAGAATCAGAGAGAAAACTGATAATTCTGCTATCTTCTATTCATTCCTTTCAAGCATAAGTTCAAAGCATTTTACTTTATGTATGGGTAGATATTGATATGAGGGTCATAATATAAAATCATGGATTTTTAAGACTATGAGGATTTTGCATTTGATCCACATGGCTGTGTATTCACAATCGTGTATTCTTAAAGAAAAACAAATTTAAACGTCAAATTATAATTCCTTCCTTTTGTAGTCCAAAATTGCCTTACAAAGTTCCTTGGCAATTACAGTATTTTGGCTGTCAACTAGGTGTTTAGGCCATGGCTGGGATTTTGGAAGGCCCAGGGGAGCCTTATCTCTGCAGTGTAAATGAGATGCATATGATGTTGGTGCTCCAAAGGTTAAACTTGAGCTACAAGGCAACAGAGACCAGTTCTCAAATTTAACCTACAGGGAAACATTCATGATGTTCTCTGCCTCCAATTTATTTTAATAACACTTAATAATACTAGTTTACTGGTAACCAAAGTAATGCCTTTCCTGTAAAGATCTCAAAGAGTTTTCTGCATAGGAATTGATTTTCGCCACACCCTAATGAGAAAGACAAGCAGTAATTTACCTGTTTGCAATTTCTCTTTATTAAACTTACCTTTAGTCTAATATTAAGAGCTTAAAGAGAAATGAGAATTTGTATTTTTATATTCAAAGTTTCACTAGCTCTGAACTGAGTACAGTCCTGGTGTGCCTTTGTGTCTGGAAATTAAGATAGGTCTTTTCTAGGAATAATCAGAGGAAAACTTTAGGGTAACATTGACAGAAAGAAAATAATCAGTAATGAAACACATGATAAAATGGAACAGAAGCATTTGGGGTTTAGATGCTTACAGTTTCTTTTTCTACTTTCTTTTTCTTTTTTATTTTACTTTCAGAATAAATGTTTTTTAAAGTCTTTGCATGCTGAGTTTCAGAAGTAGCTCAGTTTTCAGACATGCTTTTCAATGAAAATATTCATGTAATTCAAAACATTTCAAAAATACAGTACAGGATATTTAAAATCATGATGTGATACATGCAGAGCACAGAGTAGTAACAGTAGGCTAACAAAAATGCAACCTATTTGCAAAGGTGAAAGAAAAACCTTCATAGTTTAGGGGAAAATTATTATGACTTCTTGTCACTTTTTCTTTCTTTTTGCTCTCTCATTTTTTGCCTCTAGTCACAGCAGGATAACATCTGTTCTCAGATAGGAGACAGAAATTTGGCCTATATTACATGTATACAAAACCTATTCATGTAGGGGTTGGTATTCCCAGGTGAAGTATTTTTCCTTGAACAGAAAGTCAGAGTGCTTACTGTCATTGTGAGGTAGACCTCTGTGCAGGATTTTGAGGTAAAATGCAAATTACTGAAACAATTGGTATGCAGACTCTCAGAGGAATTATTGTACTCTTTTCCCTGACTGATGCCAGTTACTGCTTGGTCAGGAAGAAAGCAGGACTCAGTAGTCAAGATAATTTTTCTTTATTTTGTCCTTGCTTGTGAGTAAACATCACGTCTTGTCTATTGGCCATTTCATCAGTCTACCCTGAGCTATCCTATAGGTGCTATATATTACATCTGAATTATAGGTTTGAAGATTATAGCCATGACTGTTATTCTCTGAATTAAAGGATATTTAAGGAAGGCTCTATTGCCAAGAAAGAAGGAGTTTGGTGTGGAAACAAAGAAACAAAATATTGAGGCTTGTTGTTTATTCAAACTAAATAAAATTTCCCACATCTCTGGATGCTAGTTCACCAATGATTTGTGGTATTATAATAAAATCATTTATTGTACCTAGGCACAAAACTCAAGCTGGACCAGCAACAGTGTGGTAATCCCCTCTTGGCTCTTCTGTTGGTGAAAGAGGAGGCTGGTGGACAAGAAAATGGTTTCTAATTTGGTGAGAACCTAGACCAGAAAACATAGGAAGGACATGCAAGGGAAAAGGGCTGTGCTTAGGAGAATATCAGACCCGGCAACATAAGCACCAAATTGTGTCTCAGCTCGGCTGCTTGTTACATGGTGGTTTTCATTTGCTGGCTCTTCCTATCCATGACTTAGAGCATTAGTTTCTCCTGTTATTTCATGTTAAGCGGTTTTTTTTATTTGTTTGTTTGGTTGGTTGGTTTTTTGTTGTTGTTGCTTTGATTTCTTGCCCTTGTATGTCAGTAAAACCCTGCAAAGACTAATGAAAGTCATTGCTGACTTCCCTGTGGATTTCTGTTTTTAATGTGAATATGCACTGGAACTAGATAAAATTTATGCCATTGAAGAGACCCTCATCATTGCTTCATGTTTCTGTTCAGGTATTCTGCGTGGGAGAGAAATTCCCTGACAGTCCTGTGATGCATATAGTTACAATGTGTACAAGCATATACACAGCTGGCTTAGTTTTCCCAGGAAGAAGCAGGGCAAAAGGTTTTACATGGAAATTGGCACTGCCCTAGAAGATGTTATCCTGCTTCATTAGGTGTCAGGTTTTTTTCAGGCTTCATTGACAGATATTCTTTATAGCTTGTGTTAGATGAAAATGGATGATCATAACTAATCATCCCTCCTGGCCTTAAAAACCTATAAATTCACAATAATACAATAAGGTCTTATACACCTGAACAGATCCTTTAACATGATCCAGGTCTCAAGGAGCATGAGTTACTAAGTGCATTCTTGTGCATTTGAGTTTTACTTTTTCTTCCTTGTAATTGTTTTTTAGAAGTCTGAAAACCCCATTCAATTCCCTGCTGTTTATTTCCTTTTTGGTTTGGCAGGTGTTCAGTCTTTTCTTCCATTTGCTTGCATACAAGTATGCAGAGCTACAAGCACCCACACAAACTACATGTCACTTAAAATGGTAAAACAAGATTACCATAAGTAATACAGCTGTTCTTTCTTAATAAAATTGTAGATGCAAAGATTCCTAAACTGAAGTGCTAAATGCAGGAATCATGTGTCATTTGCAGCCAGAATCAAATTTTTGCTTTTCTTCCTTTCTCTCGTGAGGAACATATGGATAGTGATCAAATTAGGCTCCTGGACATGGCTAAATGTCAGTCAATCATAGGGAGCTTGCCCTTCGTTTACTGCCAGGTTAGGAATGCAGTGATTATCCAGGTGCCATCCCCACGTGTTCTGAGTAGATGGAAGCACAGAAATCTAAACTGGGTGGGTGTTTGATGCACAATTGGTGCAACACTTTCGATCTGCTTTGTGCGCAGCTGTGGGATCTTGCATTTGCCCCTTGCTCTTTGTCAGCCTCAAAAAGTAGCAGTAAGATTCTACTCTATGTGTTCAAAATGACATGAAATTGTGGTGGGCTTTTGTTTGTTTGTTCTTCCTTTTTATATTCCAGTCCTTTGGTTCTTACACTGCACTCATTTTCTTTACTATGAGCTGTGCTTCTTTGTGACTACAGATCTACAGATCTGAAGTCCTTACTTGTGAAAGACTTGTGCTTTCCTCTGGGCAAGTAGTTAATTCAATTGCATTGCTTTTTAGTCTTCTTTTTGCTTTGTTTGTGTGTATGTTTACTGTAAAAATATAAAAAAGCATATTGTGTGATACAGGTCACAAAGGGCATAGTTTATTCCCTTCCATCCACTTTGCCTGTATTTGGAAAGAATGTTGCCATTTCCAATTCAGACACTGGAACATGGACTGACTCTTCATAGCTGCATATAAAGGGAGTACTGTTATGCTCTTCTGAACATATAAGAAATCTCTCATCTCTGTTTATAGTTCTTAAGATTTTAGATACTTTTACACTGTATCCAATGGCCAAGACTATCCACAAGCCCATTCTGCTCCTTGATGTTTGTGGTATAATTGGATGATTCATTTAAATGAGAATCAGATGCTATTAGCTTGTTCTTCTAATGGAACCCGTTGCACATGAAAGGTTAAGCTATGGAATTTTTCTTATGGTTGAAAATTGTATGACTATTGCAAAGGGAATAATGGTGTCCTTGATACTTCTTTTCATCTTTGCTGTTAAAAAGAATCAGACTCATCTGTAAATTAACTATAATTCACAGAATTTTATGTAAATCTTTCATAAAGCTTTAAGTGAGAAAAAAAAAGTAAAATGTATTTAGTAATGTGCATGTATATGCATTTTAAAAATAATTCTCTATGATGACAGGGAAGACCAACACATGGTTTTATCAACATCTGTATTTATCAACATCTTTTGTAGACTTTCCTGTTGTCAAAGGCTGAAGCATCAGTGGGCATCTTCCTAACAAGTCTCAAGTACAGTGAGGTGGCAAAATTCCTCTGGACTCCAGTGAAGGTCTCTCACATTGACAGATCAGAACTGGAAACAGATGTGAGAAAGCACCTGGCTGTGATTTATAGCACCCTTCTCCCCAGCTGGCACTGAATTGTACTCATGTAATGTTTTTGGTTTTATCTGCCTCTGTTTAAAAATGAAACACAGTTTTGGGATAAGGAACTTAATGCTGGCATTGTTTTCTACCTCTCACATAATTCCTTTAGGTCTATTTGTTTTCATTTTTAATTTGGTGCATTAGCAGCAGAAATAATAAAGGTGAAACCCTAGATCTTATTTAGACTACAGCAGCTTCCTGGAAGCATTTATAGACATGACTGTAATGCAAATAAAAGAGTAAAGACAAAGTTATGGAAAGGCATGTTTGCTGCTTTCTTAGCACGGTCAAAAGATGCCAGCTTAGAGTCCCCAGCCACTTTTAACTGAGCAAATTTATTCGTATAGATCACTTACATTGACTAACCCACAGAAACATACTTCAGGAAGACACTTATCTAGACTGTATCATAATCCTAGTTCCTTTTGAATGACAAACACCAGCATAAAAGTTAGATAAGAACTCCAGATCTCTGAAGTGTTCATAAAAAGAAATACAAGCTCACCTGGCTTATTATTTTATTACAAATTCAGACCAGATTTTAACCAAGCTTAGCATAGGTTCATGACTTCTTCCAGTGAAACTGATGGTTTGGGGTTCTGCATTGAAGAGAAGACTGAGGGGAGACCTCACTTCAGTTACAAATTCCTCATGAAGGGAAGACGAGGGGCAGGCACTGATCTCTCTTCTGTGGTGACCCCAGGGACCCCAGGGAATGGCCTGAAGTTGTGTCAGGAGAGGTTTAGTTTGGATATTAGAAACTGGTGTGACTACTGGGGACGATCCTGTGCAGGGCCAGGAATTGGACTCGATGATCCTTGTGGGTCCCTTCCAACTCAGCATATTCTGTGATTCTATGAGATAGTCAAGATGTAGGCATATCTGTATAATGATTTTTCTCTGTGTTCATTTTCCCTCCATCACGGATGAGCTGGAAATGTGAGATTTTAAACTTCAATTTGTCACAGCGGGAAGATACTTCTCTATGTGAGTCAGATGAGCAAAAGTGCTCCTTAATCCACACAGTATACCGCTAGCGACTTATAAAGGCACATTTGAATTTTGATTTTATATGTATTTATATGTATTTCAGCTGTAAGTTATGGATTAAAAGTTAGTAATTCCCATAGGAAAAGAATAGTGATTTAATAAAGAACAGAAATGAAGTAAAAACATGCCATTTTAATTTTCAAATTAAGGTATTCAAAATTTGGTGACTCTTCAAAGTCTCAAAAATATAATTTTTTATAACAGAGTAGGTGTTTCATAGCTCACACATTGATGAATGCTTTCTATCAAGTGTGTTTTACCTTTTAGTCTCTCCTTTTCTATTGTTCTTTTTCCTATTGGTTGAATAGCTCCCTAAAAATTTTGCGGTCTCCCCAGTTCATTCTTCTCTGAATTAAAAGATTAATATGTCTGCACTGTTTGAGTAAGTGCAAGAAAGATTGGGCCTCTTTTTTTTTCTTTGTATAGTATCAGAGAATTGTAATGACTTCAGTATATTTGAATGTATGTATTCTTATTTAATGCTTGTAAATAAATTGCTTCTCTATGAAGAAAAGACAGTACAGGTTCAAGCATGACTTTTAATCACTGGATTATTCTGTTAGTAGAAACACGTGTAACCAAATCCTTACAGTGTGCTGTAAGTTCAAAACGCTGGTGGCTCTGTGGTAACTGGTACCTGTATGCTCTTTTACTTGTGGCTATGTCACAGAGTGCAAGTGGAGTGTGGGACAGGGCTGGTCAGTTGAGTGGCTGGCACATTATAGTTCATTGTTTACTGGGTGTCTGCCCTTTTATGTGTTATTTTCCCTCCAAAGCATAAGGAGACCAAATGGCAGAACCACTTAGATGTGCCAACGTAGTGCAGTGCAGTGCCCCACAGTGGCATCCCAGATGAATTCAATGGGAGTTTGGAAGCCACAGCCTCACACCTGTGCAGTGCCTTGCCTTGGCATGTAGATCCCTGGGAGCAGCTTGTTAGCCCCCCAAACCCCCAGCTAATTCAACTAGCCTGCTGCCAGCCTCCAGCTGGCATCCTTAGGGCTAGCAGGAGGGACCTGGCCTGGCACTGCAGTTTGTTACATTGACCTATCCCAACCAAGAATCTGTAATGCAGTTGTGATCTGTCTCTCTATTAGAAAGTAAAATCTCTTGTTCCGTGTAGTACCATTTTTGGAAATGCCTTAGCCACAACTACATCTTTGATTACTCACTTTTTTTATGTGTTTATTTTCAGAAAATCTCAGGAGCCTGGTTAGCCAAGTCTCTCCACCCTGGTGAAAGTTACAAACTCAAGTAAAGAGGAGACAAAACACTGTAGAGAACCAACCTCTCACTGTACTGATGATTATTTAAGTTTTATGCCATATAGCTGCGCTTTTTAAAATTGAAGAATTTGACCTTCTCGTTATGTTGTTGGCATGAAATATGGTTTATTAAAAAAAAAAAAAATCTAGAGACACAGCTGCTGACTTTGCCAGAAAAATGCTGTGAAAACATGTCCCCTCAAAAGCTGTCCTTCCTGTCAGCCTGTGAAAAGAGCAGGGGAAGGTGAAGGAAGGTTAAGAAGAAAAGGGAAAACAAGGAAAGAGGAGATATTTGAGCTTATTATCTTTAGGATCACAATTTTTTAAAGAATTTCCATTTCTTATACGCAGAGCACTTGTGTCATGGTTAAGGACACTGATAAAATTGGTCAGCAGACCACCTGATATTGATTGGATTTGGCACAGAGCTGAGGGGAGAAAGAACAGCATGGGTGCGTGTCTGGGACTGGTACCCTGTCCTTTTCTTTGGGTGGCAGGAGGAGATTCAGGAGATAAGAAGTGGGAGATGAGTCAGTCAAAGAAAAATCATTTGTGGCAACCCCACCAACAGACAAAATAATTTGCTGTAAGTGTGTGGAGTGACTGTCTCTACTCACTGATTGCATGTATGTGTATGGTTAAGTGAATGTTTAAATGTAATACTGAGACTCGAGGAAAAGTGTTAATAACTTTGCAGGAGTGAAGAAGTCATTGGAGAGTGAGGCACAGAAGATGAGAGCTGAGGAAGGCTGTGCTGCAGTTCTAGTGAGAGGCACCTGAGGCAAGGAAGGGCAGAATGTAGGTACTTGTCACTGAAAGCATAACCTTATTCATCTTTCCTCCTGCTCCCAGATGCTTTATCTGTCCTCTCTACCTGTCATATTGGATCATGCACAGGTTGGGAATAAAGTAAAGTAATTGTTTTTAAAGTGCCTAGAAGATACATTAAGAGCACATACTGGCAGCATGATGCCATTCTCCCCCCAACCCCTGAATATTCTGAGGGACCATCTAAGCAAAGAAGAACTTCATATCATATAGTAAAAGTCTATTTGAAAGCCAAATAGGATAAAACCGTGCAAGTAGAATTATAAATTTCAAAAATGAAAAAAATTACATGCTAGTAAACACCTGAGAATTCAAATTAACTGTCTACTTAAACTACATGATTTTGCAGAAATAAGTTCAGTAAATGTATTGGAAAAAAATTTTCTGCACACTACAAATATGTTCTGCTAAAAAATATAAAATTTTTTCAGGCTTAGAAAGCTTTGGTTGGAATAGATAATCTAACTAACTACAGAGAAGAATTAGAGAGAAACTTCTGGTTTATTTTGGGGCAATCACCCTTTGCCTACTGACTTAATTTTACTGTTGTATCAAACAAGCCTGCTATGAATTTTTAATCTGGGGAAAACAAGGCGAGTTTTATTTTACTTGCAGAAGATCCTTTTTGATGTTGCCTTTCAGTAACGCCTGAGAGCAACACCACTGTGGAGAAACTGCTAATCTGTGATCCTGCAGTCTCAGACTACTCAGGTGTTTCAGGTTTCCTATGTTCTTTGCGTGCATTGCAACCCTACCCATACATCCTCTAGATGTAGATCCTCTACATCACACATTTCATTCGCTGCAAGAAGCTTATCTAGATACTTAACAAATAAATTCACCCCAAACATAAAAGAATGTCTTAATACATTCTAACAACATTTCTATGGACACAATATTCAAAATTTCACACATTACAGTAATTATACTTTATAATTGCAGTTTTTTGTGGCCTTCCTGCCTGTCTCAAAAATGAAGGACCAGGGTGAAGAAGATTTTATAACTTAAAAGAAGCACAATGGAAATCTCACTGAAATTGCATTACTTCTTATGCTGTAGAAATAGGTAAGCATTCGGAAAATTGTGAAATTCTCATTTGTGTCTGGAGAAGAAAGGTAATAAGTAGACTGTACTAGTATGGTGAAAAAAGGAGGAGCCCAATGGGGGAAAGAAGAGCTTAAAAGGAGAGAAAATTCAAGCATCTCCCAAAAAATTTTCCACAGGCCCCTCATTGTCTAGCCCAACGGTTCCTACTGCTCTGCCTCCTCTTGCCAGAGGGAATCATCTGCTCAGCTACTGGTGCAGGTTTGCAGTTCCCCTCTGCATTGGAGGAAGCAACTACCCTGGGATGGTTCTGCTGAGAAGAACTCAGGAATGGTTGTTAAGCACAAGGGATTCAATTAAATCTTAGAAAATGTTCCAGATGCTGGGAGGCTCTAATAGACAATCAAACTAGGTACTGCGCAGGTTTTGGAAAACTGGAAAAATCTGGGGGTGATGATTTGCACACAAGGCAGTGGAGATTGTTCAAAACGGTTCATCAAAATTTGCAAGACTTTGTCAGAGAATTAGTTTAAATATTTAAATAGAAAGTGAGCATCAAGATGCAGTATAAGCACAATGAAGGATGTCTGACTTA
The DNA here is from genome assembly GCF_003031625.1 of Empidonax traillii. Lineage (NCBI taxonomy): Eukaryota > Metazoa > Chordata > Aves > Passeriformes > Tyrannidae > Empidonax > Empidonax traillii. The sequence goes on from NW_020956945.1 coordinate 28,365, forward strand.
CATTACCTGAGGCGAGTACCTCTGTATTTTTTTAAATATGTCCTGAATTTTGGTAAAAACAGACTGGATTTATGAATGTAAATGCAATGGGAATTCTCTGATAAACAAAGTTATGTGCAGACTTTTGCAGATCTGAAGAGTTTATGGGGTGTAACTCTATCACTATATAATGATAAATTATTTAGACTATTCTGTGGAGAATATGGATCAGAGCTGTGGTCTTTCCCTTACTCTCTCAGTATCCCAAAATGAGAGCAGCGGATGCAAAATGCAGCAAAATGATGGAAATTTAAGGATTGAAACTGCAGTTTTGTCAGTTAGTGAATCAATCCGCCTTTTATTCCTAGAGAGCATTATACCAGCTTAGATAATAGTGGTTGCTACACTGATCTAGATTTTTTCCCCACCTAGAGATTCCAAATAGTCTTGCAAAGTGAAAAAAAAGGGTATTCAATGTACAGACCACTTTGTATGTCTTAAGGCAAGAGTGTGTCTCAATGCTTAAACCTACCTTGAAAACAAAACCAACTCTCAGTAGAAAAGAAATGGACTATTTTGACTTCCTTATCTGTATGTTACTGTGTCTGCAACCCACAATGAGAAGATCTTTTGGCCAGGTCATTGAACAGTGATTATATTCTGTACTGTCAAAGATACAGCAGTAACTACACAAATCCTTTATCCTGTATTCTGATTTACAAAATTATCAGGTCTGCCAATTGCCCCCTTCATATTACCCACAGCTTTATCATCACTGTTCAGAATCAGACACAGGCTTCTTTATCTTCACATATATTCTGTCCTTATTCACTTGCATAGAGTAGATTCGTATGATGCTGATCTGACAATGAAGGCAACAAACCAAGCACTGAAGTTGGCAGCCCACAAAGTTGATAGGGAGTGATACCAAGAAGAGGATATTTTACTGCTTAGGGAGAACTTCCTAATTTCAGAGCTTCTGGAATAATGATGTTTGGGGTATTTTATTTTATTTTATTAGATTTAGGAAGTTGATTTTTCTGTTTCGTTGTCATTATCAGAAAACTACAGACAGCAAAGAGTAAAGAATCATTAACACAACTTTTGACAAAGGCAAAGCTGGGAAGTGGTAAGGAAACGCAAGCAGCAGAGCTTGCCCTATTTGCATTGGTTTGCAAAAAACCTCAAATGTTAGATGGATTATTATGCTTGAATTTAAAATAGCCCTGTACACAATCCTTTCATTCTTCAGCCTTTTATTGCTTTACTAACTACAGACTCCACATCCACTTCTTTTGATTTACTCCTGCCCATGGCTCTGGCTGACAATGGTCGAACAGGAATGGAGCTGCTCTGCTGAGTGTGCTTGGTGGACAACTTTCCAAGCTTATAAGCACCTGCCTATCAGCTACTGTTACTCCAAGTACAAGACATGAGTTCTGTAGTGTTCTTTCTGAGAAAAAAGGCTGTGTATGCCTGTGGAAGGGTATGCAGAAGAAGGAGAGCTAGCCAAAGAACACTTACTATTAAATTACAGTTTTAATTATTAATAGAATTTTATTTAACATCATAAACATTTAGATTTTTTTTTTAAATGCTTAAAGATGGAACTCATTGCAGTTGACCTCAAGTCCTGGAACTTCATCAATAAACTACAAGAAGGCATTTACCCATCATAAAAACAGAAGAAGGAAATAATACATGGATTTTTAAACAAGTTATTAGAAATTTTCAGCACGCTTGCAGCAAGCGTGGGTAGAGCCCTTCTCAAATCTTCGTTCGCGAAGCCTAGCCATGATTAGAAATGTATGTGTTCTTGTAACTTGGAGATGGATTGAAGTGAAGCAGTAGGATGTTTATACTATTTTTTTTCTAAATTTAAGAATAAATACTACTCACCTTTAAATAAGACAAAACCATACTAACAGAGTACCTATGTAAACATCCTTAAGGAAAGCTCTTCCTGTATTTCCCACTTAAGACAGGTGGAGAGGAGTGAAAACAGGCCATTCAATCTGAAAGTTACTTGTTTTGTTTTAAAACTTAATGTATTGTGATCTGGTGAACTGAGAAGACCTTAAAACTGAGTTTGTGTACAGCATTTTTACTGTGAAAAGTCTAGACATAAAATAAAAGCAGATTATAGTAAAAATATATACACAGCCAGCTCTAGATTTATGAAATGGTGAAGTACAAAGACTCATGACAGACACAAAGTTTACTTTAGTGGCAGTAGATTCGCACTTAATCTGCTTTTCACATATGTTTAAATAATATTCAATTATCTGCAAAAATCTGTTTTCATAAACCTCATAATTTATCAAGGATTAAAAGAGAAATGTTTTGACAACATATCTGTTTTAAGTGCAACTCATTACTTGTACATCATTAATCCAAATGGAATAGCACCCAAGTTTTCTGACCCTCCTAAATGTATCCTAGCTGTTTATATTTTGTGCAAATGATACTCCTTTTACTCTTCATGTTGAAGTTCAGGGCTGTCTTATGTCAAGCATGCATTCTTTGGAAACTGCTTTTGTCTGTATCTTTTGAGAGTCAGGATTTCATAGCTTTTTAGAGCAATAACATTTGAGTGCAAATCAATCAGCATGCTGCAACAGATTCCTGAAACCAAGAAGAAACCTCCTGCAAAAGTGACTGCTTATCCTAGAATTACAGGTCCCTGGGAGACAGAGGAGTGATATGACATTATTTAGTCAACAGGCTTACTAAATAAAAGATAGGGGGAAAATATCCTTCTAGATAATTGTAATTGTCTTTGAAGCCAGCATTTGACAGGAGACTGTGAACTTCTCACACTGCTGTTTAGAGTTCTCATTTTCATTTTTTTAGAGGAACTTGAAACTAACAAGTAGAAAGGGGCTTTTCCAACTTCAAGCTTTTGCCAGTTACTATTTTCAAAAATTCCTTAGCAAAAAGATTTTCATTGGAAAGATAAACAATCTAAAATTTTGAAGGACTTCTTATGATTCCAGCATATTAAATTTTGAACTTTCAGCTTAGTAGTCCAGAAAAGCTTGTGAAATTTAAGTTTTCAACAATTACGGCATGTTATTTAGAACTATAAGTTGAAAGTTGAACATAAAGAAATTGAAGAACTAAAACTAAGGAGTTATATTCGCCCTACAACTAATTTCAAATATATATTTATATGTATTTATTTTTATACTTATTTTATATTCTTATTTATATTTATTTATATTCATATTTATGTGACTTTTACCCCCTTTTATTTTTGTTCTTTAAGTAAATCCATGCAACAGATGCACTGTTTTATCACATGAGCTGTAAGTGTAAAAATGTGTTAAGAAAATGGTGTCAATTAATTTCCAGTCTCAGCTGACAGATGGTTTCTGCACTGTTTCATCTTTCAACAATTTTACTGTGAATCCAAATAGATAATGCAGTTTGAGAAAACAATTTTGTTGGATACTAGGAAGATAGAGTTATTTCTATTATACTTGAAAGTGTTGTAGTTTCCAATGCAAAAAATAGAGACTTAAGTAATATTCCATATAACTTCTGGTTACCCAAACCCCTGAAAGCTACTGTTCTCCAAATTGGCAATATCATCCACAAAGGTTGATACAGCAGGGGTCCCATTTTATAGCATCTATTTTCCATGGGTATTCATTTAGTTGTCCTCTTCTTTCCTAATGTTTCCTACAGAGCTTTCTGTGGTTTTCAATATCCTGCTGACACTATTTCTTCATATATGGCAAACAAAATTTTAGATAATAAACCATTTCCAAAAGATCAAATCAACTTGTCTAACATATCATACTCACTCTTGCTTTTAGTATGAGTCACGGGTCTGTGTTTTGCGATTTTAGAAACATTTGTAAGTATACTTTTTGACTCTGGGCATCCCAAAGACTGTATTCAGGCAGCAATGCAAAATCTAGAGAGAAGAAAATAAAGAGCACTGCTCTATAGGTTATCATCTTTACAGTTTCTCATGTGATATTCAGAAATGAAAACATATTTCCCCTTATTATTTGTTATAATGAAGTACAAGCAAGACTTAAGGCTCTCGTTTCTTTCTACTAGAGAAATTTTCTTGAAACATGCTGTATAGGGCACCCTCTCTTGACAGATGGCCAGGCAATTAGTGTTGAACTAACTGAAGGCAAGTGCAGAGGTATGTAGAAGATGGTGTTCTGTCACTAACTGCCATAGAAGAGGTAGCTGCAGAGAGCATAGAGTAATAGAACCATTTAGGTTGGAAAAGGCCTCCCAAGATCACTGAGTCCAGCCTTTGATCGATTGCCACCTCATCAACTAGACCAGAGCACTAAGTGCCACACGAGCTACTTCTTGAACACTTTCAACTACGGTAACACCGTCACCTCTCTGAACAGTCCATTCCAATGCTTAAATACCCTTTCTGATGTCCAACCTGAACTTCCCCTGGTGGAGCTTGAGGCCTCCTGTCCTATTGTAGGTTACCTGGGAGAAGAGGTCGATTCCCACCTGGCTACAACCTCCTTTCAGGGAGATGCAGAGAGTGATGAGGTCTCCCCTCCCCTAAGATTCCTTTTTTTCCAGGCTCAACATCCCCAGCTCCCTCATTTCTCCTCACCTGACTTATTCTCTAGATCCTTCCCCAGCCCTGTTGCCCTTCTCTGAACTCATTCTAGCACATCAGTGCCTTTCTTGTAGCAAAGGGCCCAGAACTGGATGCAGAACTTGAGGTGCAGCCTTACCAGTGCCCAGTACAGTGGTACAATCACTTCCCTGGTCCTGCTGGACATACTATTGCCAGTCCAATCCAGTATGCCGTCACCTTTCTTGGCCGCCTGGGCACACCTCTGTCTCATGTTCCACTGCTGCCAACCAGCACACCTGTGTCCTTTTCCACCAGGCATCTTTTCAACCAGTCTGTCCCCAGCCTGTAGCACTGCTGGGGGTTGCTGTGACCCGAGGGCAGGAACCAGCAATTGGCCTTGTTGAACCTCATACCATTGTCTTCAGCCCATTGACCCAGCCTTCCTAGATCCCTCTGCAGGGTCTTCCTGCCCTCCAGGAGATCAACACTCCTACCCAACTTTGTGTCAGCTGTCAATTGACTGACTCAATCCCCACGTAGATTATTGATAAAATAATTGATAAAATTATTGATAAAAATATTAAACAGCTTCAGTTGCTAACATATCTGAATTTTTTGTCTCCCCCACCTCAATTACATTAATTTTAGTGCATTTTAGAGTAATTTCTAGATGAAACATTAACAACACTGGTATTCTAACTTAGTAGACTTGCAGCATGGAAGGCAAAGTATTAATTTCTATAAATATATTCCTTGTTCTCAAAAATCCTGCCGTTTCACTGACATAGCTGTAACATTTATTTAGAACATTTCAAATTGTGGTTGCTAAAAAAGTTGGAAAGGAAGCTAACAAGTAAAGACAGGAACAAAATAGTAAGACAAAAGCAGCTTGATAGTTACAATGATGCACAGTGCAATTAAAAAAAATGATTCTCTTCCATATCATAGTCTAATTTCTAAGCTATTGTTCACCAGGATAACTGCAGCATCATGGAAGTGATTACACAATGAAGTTCTTGGAAAAAGTAATGTAGTGGCTTGTGGAAGAAAGAAGATACTGAAATATTTCAACTTTGTGTTTTTGGTAAGCAGAAACAAAAGTAATCAATAATCATCTATTCTTTCTGGTGACTTGGCTTTAATGGTAGTCAGTGACACATGATAGACTAAGGTGCCAGATCTGGTAAACATCACTATGAAATAAATGGAAATCTCTTCTGAGGGCAGGCTATCTGACCTTTACTCTGACCACCTCACACGATATTTAAACATAAAAAAATAACTTCCATTCATGTGGCAAAGGAAGTTAAGACTCACAGAAGAAAAAGAAAACTAACGGAAAGATCTTTGCCTTAAGACATGCCTATAGTAAACTGGGCTGGACAGAGATTATCACAAATGATATTTGAGAGTGTGGAAGTTCCTGCAATATAGGACTAAGCCTTGAATGACATGTCTTTTTGGTTAAGCCAAAGCAGGGCTTCTCCTACAAGGTCTATCCTGTAAGGCCCAGGTGGCAGAGAAAAAGGCAGCTCTTGGCCAACTTGGAAGCACTGGGATGGCCACTGTCTCCTGCAATGCACTCCTTCCACTTACAAATCACTTCTCCTGTAGAATTGTGCATTCATGATGCTCTTTTCATTGTTTCAGGTGAAGTAGTTGGATTTTCAGCATCTGCCACACAATCTAGACTAGAGGTGTATGTGGTTTGTATCCCCTTTCAGGTGCAAACATATAATGTAACCAAGTTTTGTCAGTTAAAACTTATGGAGATCATCAATCATTTTCCACTAACAGCGAAAATCTAACAGGAGAATGATGATGAAAATAATCACCTTATGAGAAGTGGAAGGCCAGTCTGAAGGGGGAACAGGATCAACAGTGGAGGAGAAACTGGAAATGTCTTAAACAAAAAAGGCAAAATTTCTAGAGGTTGTGTGATTGCAACCAGTAAGGTCGCTGAATTCTCACATATTGTCCTAAAATATTCATAATGTGTTCTGAAGAAGTTTTCTGTTATCTGTATTATCTGCTGTGTCTGCTTGATGTTGTCTGCTTGCCCTTTTCAGTGAGCTGTTTGGGGTAGAGAATCTGTTTTTTTCTGTGCTTATGCAAAGAACAGGACAATAAAATTTCTCATTCACTTCCAGGATCCCTATGTACTCCAGAAAAAAATTCCTATATAATTCTTCATATTATTTTTTATAGTTTATATTAGTTTACTGTAAAAATCCAGCACCCTAGGGACAGGATGCTATAGATCTCATTTGCTTAGCTCTACTGTCTGAAAAAAAACAAAAGAAAAATTTTTAAAAACAAAAAAGATGGCTGTAAAGAAATTGTCACAGCTGGTGAATCTATGCTTGGGGTATGGGAATGTGAGAATTGCCACCACTGCTCCATCATTTCCCCAAGTCCATGTGAACTGGAGATCAGACATAACTGTGCCATAGTATCCACACAGGGCAAATGTGACATCTCCATTCTTTCTATCTTTCTAATGTTACTAATTCTTAATAAAATATTAAAATAAGTTAAAATTTTTTAATCCCTTGAAGTTTGTTGTAGTTTCTCGGGACATGCCCTGGAGAATGGAGGCAATTTTCTCAAAATAATTTCCAAAAGAACTACATATAGTAGAGAACCAAAAATGAGACATCATTCTAGTAAACACTTCGATGAATAAGTATTATGTATTAACTGTATTTTTAAATAGTGACACAATCCATGTCCCTGCATCACCTAGTGATTCCCATTCACTTTGCAAAGGAAGTAATTTAGCCACAAATTCTGCAGTAGTAAAAACTCAACAACATACTAGTCTTCTCCCACACTTTCATTACTTGACGGGTCCCAACAGTGGAATCATTTTCGCAAATTAGTAAAGATGGATTGATCCAATTTTTTTTTTTTTTACTTAATGATGAAACTAGTAAATTAAGAGCTGCAGGAGTTCATGTTTTTTTGAAGGCTGAAAGGGTGTGTATGTTTTCTGTAGCTTAGATAAACTTGCTACTTCACACGTAGGTGCACAGGAACTCTGCTCTGAGTTGGACTGAATTTCATCTTCATTGATCTTACAATGAGTCACCTTGCCAGACTCATTCCTTTTCCATCAGTTTTAATTCCCAGAAGGTATCTTAAGAGTATTTTAAAATGCAGGCATTAATGTTCCTCAGAACAAATGAGAGATGCAACACCTTCTCCTCTAATGTGATAGGGCCCAGGTATATCTTTAAGAAGGGAAAAAATCTTATTATTTTTGCTAGTCATAGCAGTGAATATATAATTAAAACTGCACAAAATTACCTTTGTAATGTTCCCAGCAGGATTTTATTGGTAAGCCCTGAAGAATTTGGTGAACAAAGCATTTTAATTCATTCCTTAGCTGTCAAAATGGCCTAACAGCTATTGGATATATTTCAGCCCAGTCCTCCTCTTTTTGGGTGAAATCCCTTGTCTGAAACCAAAACCAGGAGAAGCACTTCCTCCTGATTCCCTTGTACTACATTATCATAGTGATGGTGATGATGATTTCCTGGTGTTTTACTGAGTGTAATGCAAATCAGACTATACCTGAGATCACTCTGTCTTAATGTCTTAATCCATACCTTTTATGCAGCCCAAAGAGTGAATATAATTTCTCTGGAGAAAGAAAGTCATCCTCTGCATGATTAAGCAATAGATAGATGACCAGTGCATGCTAGAAAACTAAACTATGACTCTGAGTTGTACAGCAAAACCAATGCATTAAGATTGTGCCCACATCCTTGCCCACAGAATACGTAGCAAACCAGCAGAAACTGGACTTTTTTTTGTTATTTCACAAAAATCTTGTGGAGATTAATCTCACTGCAAACAAATATGGGAATGACAAAATTATTTAAAGTTCTCCAGCCCCTCCTTATGAAGGGAATTTCTCAGTACAGTGTTTTTATTTGAAATTATTTTTCTGTATTCATATTTTACATTATCACTTAAGCACAACCTTTTCGTTACTGTAATGAGACCATCTGTGCTCTGAGGACTAGTTATGGTGTTAATACTTTCAATTCGCACTGTCTTTCTCTGGTGTGTCAGAAGAAGCCTCTACACCTTGGAATATTTATCTGGCAAAACAGTGGCAGCAGAACATTTCTCTTCTGGTCTTGCTCACTTCAGTGCTTGGGAGAGGGTAATCATTTAGTTATCTTTTTTATCACTGAATTTCTGAGACATCTCTCACCATTTATCTGCAAATGTTTGGCACCTTATCAACAGAAGGATAATATTTTATTTTACTTCTTACAACCATAACAGAAATGAACCATATTTCCAAAGTCCCTTCCATTCATGTAGTAAGAGCAATCTTATTGTGGTGGCTTATGTGCTGATTATTTAGAAAAATGGAGATATATACTAATGTTTTCGTTATGTTAGTTAATGGCAGAGAGATTTTATTTTAGCATTACTGACTTGCAAAGGAATTTATACTGAACCCATTAAAACATTTATAGTAACTTTACTTTCACCTTTTTATTTTTTTTTTTCCTGTGTACTATTTAATTGTACTAAATAGTAGCATACAGCTCATTAATTTGCAAGTTGACCCTTCGAATTTTGGAGGCTCTAATATTTGATTTCGTTAGCATAAACCCAAGCTGTACGAATCATGGAGGTGCATAATTTATATTGACTTCTTTTGTTTCTAAAAGTATGTGGGAAGTATTGCATTTTAGGTGATTTACGTTTACTAATCCTATATAAAGCCATTCAGTTCACTCCTGTGTCAGAGCTCAAGTAACCATATTATTTTAATGATGTATATTGTGTCCAAGTAAGTATATTTTGTGAACAGCTCTAGGAACTTCACATTTTGGAATATATTTTATACCTAGATGCATGTTTCTATGCTCACCATATGTCCTAAAATACATACATGATAGAGATTTCTTGTGATAAAATAATACTCTCCCTTATCAATTGGATGAATACCACACATTTCATGTAATAGTGGTTACTGAATTTAGAGTATGGTGGGATTCTTTTTGTCATTTTTTACTGGATATTTTAAATACAATATATCTTCTATGAGCTGCCTCCCTTTACTAGAGTAGATCTTAGGAGATTGGGACTGCACTGGGAAAATACTGTGATAAATCAAGACTGGAGTGGTTTTGTGGGTACAAGTTAAATCACCATGTAATCCAATGTAAATTTCTGTTCATGAAATAGGAAAAATGTAAGCCAGTCATCAAGAGCTCAGTTACTCTGATGTGGTTTGGACTCATTAGTTATTCTATGAAGAAAACAGCCATTCATTGCTTCAAAAGGATTTTACATTGTTTCTTTGAATTTCACAGGTTTTTCAGTGATGTTTTATGCATGTCAGAAACCAGAGGAAAAGTTAACTTGTTCCTTGCTTTTATGTACTGCTGCTTGGTATTATTTTGTTGTCTGATAAACATACATTTGTTTAAATTTGAAAGTGTCACTGTGTACATTATAATGCCATTTCAGAAGTGGTGATCTAAGTCTTTCATTTAAAGTTTCCCTTTCCTTTCACTCTATGAGTTGTTTGCTCATGCAACCAAATCAGGAAATTATTAGAATTCTTTTAGCTTAGGTATGACCAATGACAGATACTAGGCCATGTTACATGGACCACTGTAATCAACCCTGAGAATACTTTGAAATTTCTTACATATTTTTTGCATGATCTTCTCTTGAAAAAAAGATTGTCAAACAGACAAGAATGAACGACAGTTTTACTCTGTGGTAAAAACAGTTTTTCCACTTTGATTTCAGTAAATTTGGAGACCAGCATATGTGACTGGTAGGATTGCAACATTGGAGTTAGCTCAGACAATATGAAATATGATTTATTTGAGCTTTTAGTGTAGTGTAATCCATGTGGTTTCAGGAAAAAAATCTATAGTGGTATTGATATGAGTTTGTAGCTTTATTATATCAGTATTGATGCAACACTGTAGCAGTGGCCTGTAGCATTTTTTAACTAGTGACATACAGTCTGATTAGATTTGTTCATTTTCTGAAGCTCAGTAGATACAGATCAGTACTGTATCAGAAAGAAAATTATATATTTGTCTGAACTAATGTGTGAGAACAAATAAATACATTCTGTGCTCTCTATAAGATGTCAAAGTAAATATCAGAGCAAAAGAAGTGTGATTTACCAAGTTCTTATTTGCCTGTATGTTCTATGTAGCTATGCAAAGAAAAAAAAATCTCCTAATTATTTTCCCTCCAAATGAATGTTAAGTTTAATTAAACATACCAGCACAATATGATAAATTGTCCTACAAATAGCATGCAACTTTTTTTCTGGACTGATACAGAAAGAACTGCGATTTTGTATGTCTAATATTAACGGACTTAGGTGGGGATCTGTTAATTAGAAAATGTCTGGGAGTATAATTGTATTTTAAACCTTTGCCTTTAGTAGACATGAAATTGAATGTAAGTGACCATGAAAACTCATCTTTACCATGACTTAAAACAGAGGAGGAAAAATTTTGGCAGTTGACAGGATGTATAATTTATTTTCTACTTGTCTGAGTGCTCATCATCCCTCTAAGTTTGTAAGTTATTCTGAATAATGTAAAAAGAGGAAAACTGTAAAAAGACTGTATTATAGCTAACAAATGTTTAAAGCACCATTCTGTTCCAAGAATTAATGTGGTTTGAGGGGCCCACATATTTCTATATTTTTTGTATGCTACATACTGCATTCCAGTGAGAGGTGTTCTGTGCCTACAATAGTCAAAGCATCCTCAGGCCTGTTCAGCAACTGTACGTATCTATAATTTAAGCTGAGGACTGGTTTGGCCTCTGTGATTTTATGGGGAAGAGCAAAAAGTTATGTGAAACCATAAAACCACCTGCTGTAGCCCAAGTCCTATTACAGCATCGTCCCACCTTGGTTACTGAGGTATGGGGAATATTTCCTTTGTTTTGCTCTGTTTAGCAGAGTCCTATTTCATATCCTTCCTTTGTTGCTGTACCTTCCTCCCTACACCTCAGTTAAACTTGTCTCCTGTTACATTACTTTGTCAAAAAAAAGCAACCAAGGATCAGCAGAGAGGAGAGGGGAACTATGAAACTTTCTCTGAATCTCTGCACCATTTCCTCTAGCTGACTGACACACTGCTCCCTATGTGTAGCCTCTGACCTATGGACTTGAAAGAATTTTCTATTCCTTGAAATATAAGAAAGAATTCCATATGGGTTTTGTTCTTGGTGTGGTTTGTTTTTCATCTGTGTTGATGACTATTTTGATAGACTTTGGGCAAATTTCATTTTCTAACTGGTTGTCACAAATGTTTTATGTCGACATCCAACAAAGTAGTTCTTCATAAAACAGCACAAATGAATGCATATGCTTGATGTTCCTTCTGTATGAGTCATTCATAAAAGTCTGGACAATAATTATAATAAGAATGGATGGGTATTGGTAGATACAAAATGTGAAGAACAAGTTCAGGATGAAGATGGTTTGTTGAACTGCCAGGCAAATTGAAATAAAAAGAACCCTACTCAACTAACTGGGAAATGAAACAAGATTCTCTTTCAAAGGCCTATGGTGGTAGCATATTTATTGTTAATTAAATATTTCAGCTTCAATGCCAAAGGATCTGCTTTCATGAGACCGGAACAGACATGTGTCATTATTTCTGCCTATTAAGAAGACGGCTTTGTTAAGTTTAGATTCACACAATTCACAGTGGGAACTCATGGTGTCTAGAAAACATAAGACAAGTAAGCCAGATCTTGATTTCAAAATTGATTAATACATCTTTATTATTAGGTCCTGTGTATGGTGTTTGATAAGATCATAACTCCTTGCATGTTTAAATCATGTATGGGCTTGACAAGATTTACAGACTTTGGCAGTCTGATGGATAGCATAGCACTATATATTTAATGTGGGTCAAGTCTGAAATTATTCCAAGTCTTGATTTGATTTAGAATTCACATTTTGAAACTCCTTTAGGGTGAAATTAAAGTGGAAGATTGTCACATGGGCAAATATCTGTGTATGATTACACTGATTGACAAAACCTCTTTTGTTTGCTGATTACCACTATACAGAATATATTATGTTAGAAGAGATACCCAAAAATCACCTAGTTCAACCTCTTGGTCAAGTCAGAGCTGAGCACTATCAAATTTGACATCTCCAGGACCAAGATTTCATAGGTACTTTTGGCCCCTGCTTCAGTGTTTGATCAGTGTCCTTGTGATTACCGTTAATTAGCCTCACCTCTGATATCTAAACAGAATTTCATTTTTTTGCAACTGTGACTGTTGCCTCCCATCCTTTCAATGAAAACCTCCAAGAGGTGCCTTGCTCTTTTCCTCTTTATAAACTTCCACTGTGTCATTCCAGGTTACCTTTAGAATTCTCCTCTCCAAGCTAAAAAAAACTACCTCTCAGCTTTTCTTCCTAGAGCAGGCAGTCCTGCTCCATAAATAGCTTTGTGGACCTCCAATGGGCTTGTTCCAGCAAGTCAGTGTACTTCTTACTCTGGGGGAATGCAGAATTGTGCAGAGCACTCCAGATGTGGCCTCATCAGTGACAAATGGAGGGTCAAGATGGTACAGTTTTGTTAATGCAACACCATGTGACCCATATTGGTGCTGTGTGAAGAATAATTTGCACAACCAATACGTATCACATGTGTGCCCTTTGTGTCATGAAGGAGCTAAAATAAAAATCAGATTCATGTTTGTATAAAATTTTTCTCATTGTGTAGTGGAGAAAGAGGCTGAAGTGTCTTCCACTTTGGCCATCGTACTGTAGACACAAGGAGTACAGTCAAAATCCATCCATTAGAAGTATTTTGACATCTCCACTATAAACTAAGGAATGCTGCCATGGTATTACTCTAAACTGTCTTTCTGGCTAGGTAATCAGACTTCCTTTTCTTGTGGCAGCAGAATAAATGACATTTTTCCTGTCAGCATCTTTTTTTAATCACTACTGGCCAATGTGTACTTTCAATGTTTTGTGCAAAACTGTGGCCGCTGGCACTGGGGGATTTAGAGGAAACAGGAATAAAATCCTTAACATTTTAGTGGCTCAAGTGGAAAGATCCAGAAGGCAGTTCTGTCATATCAGGGCTTTTACTTCAGTACTTCTTCATCCCACATTCCTCTCCTATAAAGAAGAAAAAAAAATAAATCAGCTCTATAAAGAGCTTGTTCCAATTAGGGCACTCTATGGCCATTTTTATATAGAAATTCTGATTGTTTAGGAAGTTTCCAATCTACTTTCATTTTTTTCTATTAGTCTTATAATTTATTTTCTTTTCTTTCCTTAGATCACTGCCTTAAATAGCTTTTACCACAATGAATGAACGATTTTTGTGAAGTCCTTCAGACTTTGCATTAAACCTAACTATATACTATTCCAGTCCAACTCTGACTGTTGCACATTGGACATAAAATATCTGTTAATTAAAATCTGGCTTAAGAATCACAAAATCCTGAGTTACTTTATTTTGAAAGCCACGTGCATCTTTACACCTGGAAAACACAAAAAATAAAGCCCCTTTACCTCTTTTGAAATGAATTAGATTTGGCAGGCTTCTATGTTATTGTGTTAATTTAGGGTACTCAGTGCTAAAATGTAGTCCGTTGAAAATGTTATAATAAGTTAAAACCATTGCAGAGTCTGAAGACACCAAAATAGAACAAAAAAATATATTGTCAACTCTTAAATCTTGTGTGGTAAAAAGAATTTCATTCTTCAGCACTTGATAGCAAAAATGGACAAACCCAATATTTTAGGCTGTTGTGCCAAATACTGTGTGAGAAAGCCTTTAAGTGTCTTGATTTAAGCTATGAGTTATTGCTGCTTGGTTTTGAGGAGTGAGAAATGGTGAATTTCTTGATACTGTTAGGATGTGCAAGCTTTACACTGCTCTTATTTTGAATGACAGCATGGTCAAACTCTTCAGCCAGCAACATGTTTGTGAGGTTTTTATTTTTTCAGTTGTCTTTTATGTATGACATAAAGTTGCTATTAATTTAAAAACTGTCACTCACAGAATGTGGGAAAGGAAGGCCAACTGAGACAAACACTCAACAACAGCTGAAATTGGTATCCTGAGACAGGTGATAATTTGGTACAGCTAATTATCATTTTTCCCATATGAAATAATGTCAGAAACATAATAAATTGGTTATGATTTGATAAGGCATATTTTAAAACCTCCAGTCAGTGATGACTTTGTCATAAACCCTGTTGCTTGTTTAAAAGAAAGAACTAAACAAGAAATGCCAAAGACAGCGACTATGTGCATTTTCTTAGTAATGATTCATTCTTGACCTAGCCCTGACCTTGTCACTGATATTTAGAATTAGTCTGTTGTATTAATGGTAAACATCTGAGTTTGCTAATCTGTCCAAATTTGAACAGCTTACTCTTGAGTTTGAAGGGAAGAGTAGGTATATATACTTTGTTTGATAGCTCTACCATTTATATTGGGTCTAATGGTATCTGGGTTTATATGGGTTTGCTGTTGCTGATCACCTCCCTCCTACACACCTAAGGATATTTAGTGTCATCTGAGTATGTTTTCTAGACAACCAGGCTTCAGGAAGAGAGAATGGCACAGTCCTTGTCACTTTATTCCTGTGGATGTTGGAAAATGAATCCCTCACTCTTATCTAACAAAGTGCACAGTTCATATGACTTCGGGACCCTCATTATCCTTCTACTTTTTACTACTCAGATGCATTTGGATGAGTTTCCACTCTAAAGTTAGTGGGTGGCAAACAAAATGCACCTAAAGAAATAATGCTAACAAATTAGAAATTTTATGACTGTTACCAATTAGAGGCCCTTCTTGGCCCTTTCTCCTCTAGTACCTGAAGAACACATAGAAATTTGCTTCAAACATCTTAGACCACCTCTTCAATTTTTCTGACTTAAATCTGCACTCCATTTGGCTAGAAATATCCACCTGTGTCAAATTGTGAGTGTATTTTAGTTTTTAAAGGATCAAGCCTCAGGGTAGAAAGATTCATATAATTGATGCAGTCGTTAAGCCCTCTGAGTTCATTCTGCTTTCTCAAATTCACCCTGTTATTTGCTTAAAAACTGTAGGTCAATTGACTTGTTTATCTCCGCTTAAATATCTACCAGCCTGGCTATAAATCGTTGGGGATGAATGATCAATTTAGACTTTTGTGTCTTTGAGCTGTTTCAGAGCTTTATATTACTTGGAAACAATATAACTAAATAATAAATATTCATATAATTCTAGATGAGTAAACAGTTCTGTAACTTACTATTGTGAAGGGAAAAAACCCCCAGACCAAAACAGTTTTGTGTTTCTGGCTTAACATCCCTAAGCGTCTGGGGTTATGTTATATTATGTTCTATTATGAGTAGTGGCAGAATACTGACTTGTGTACAAAAATTAATCTAATCGATGCTTGCACAATTATGATAAACTTTATATGGTCTTTTTACTCTTCTGTTGTTTCTTTTATGTTTGGTAACATTTCATCAATAAAAAGTGTTGTGAAGAGAGTCTGTTAGAGGTGTTGCATAGTAAGGTAATGCAAGAATTACATCAAAAGCATTATTTGCTTCTCCAGAGAAATTTTGTAATCACACATCCTTTGACACCCTTTATGCTTTATATTGCATAGTTGTGCATTTTCTGTAGTTTAGAAGACAGTGTCAGTTTCCATATCTCTCTTACCCCTCTTGACATTTACTAACTTGTGATTTTATGCTGTCTTGGAAACTGACCTATTTTTATACATGGCTTTTTTGATACTCAAGAAGTAGCATATATTTAACTATCTCACAATCGTATTACCGAATTCACTATTTTCAGTTTGTGTTACAAAATGCCTCTTTCTTTATTTGTTTTTGGTCTCCTGGGAATAAAAACAAGTATGCTTTAGGTGGTACCTATGGAGATGAGAACATCTTCATGACACTGGCAACACAGT
Source organism: Empidonax traillii (assembly GCF_003031625.1). Lineage (NCBI taxonomy): Eukaryota > Metazoa > Chordata > Aves > Passeriformes > Tyrannidae > Empidonax > Empidonax traillii. The sequence continues at coordinate 44,887 of NW_020956945.1, forward strand.
ACATTTTTACAAGTATAAGATGGGTCCCTGGAGCCGCATATTTTTAACCTAGATTCTAAAGCTTTTCAACTGCTACTTCTTTTCGAATTATCAGTGTTTTCATGAGATTGCTATAGTGTAGAACATGAACATGACCATGAACAGCTATACCCTTGTACTGCTAGAACGTGTGGGTTCCACTAGAACGTGTACCACTGAACATGTGGGTTTTTTTGAGCTATATCTTCCAGTCATAAATGTGCCAGCTTTTCTGCCTTTTTAGCAACCAAACAGACAATACAAAGCATGGAAAGGTTAGACTTTACAGTATTTGAAATGTAACAGCAAACAACTGTTTTTGTTTTTGTTTTTTGTTTTTTTTTAGTGTGATTTGAGTCCTCTAAATGCAAAAGGAAATTAAAAACTCAGTTTATCTGTGGAATGTTAAAGAATGACTGCCAAATAATTAAGTGACATTCATTTTCTGTTTTTACATCTGAAAACTTTAGCCTTTCTGTTCTCTTCTACTTCCATTTTGAGGATGGTGATGATAAGATAACCAAGTTAGTTTTCCATTTTGTATGTAGATTCAGTTGCCAGTGGCTAACAGTAGTTATGCTAGTAGTTAATGCATAATCTTAAAAGTAAATAATCTGAATAAGCACTGAAAGAATTTAATTCTTTTCCTGATCCTTCTATTACTCCTTCCACACTGTTTGGCCTTTAAGATGTTAATTGATGCCTTATATCTCTTACATACATAAAAACCCCAAAAGTGTATTTCACCTAAAAGTCTGAGCTTTTCCTCTTCAGATATAAACAGATTCTCTGCTTGCCAGCCATCTAAACTGAATTTCAAAATTCTCTCAAACACTTTTCTGTTTTAAAAGAAAAGCACTCTCATTAATTTCTCACATAAAAATCCAGAACAGTAGTGTGAGACTTACAATTTATAGACCTTATCCTACTTTTATTAAATAAATGTATGACAGGAGAAACATATTGGGCAATTGTAGAAGATTTGTGAGATGGGTTGAAGAATGGAAAACTGAACTCTGCTTTGTCTGAAGACTGCCTGTTGTGTTTTGCTTTTTGATGACTGATGGTAATGGCAATTCAGCTGTGAATTTATATTCATTCTTCTGTCATGTGCACCCTTTCTGGTGTGTGCACACACAGCCATACATAAAACCATAAACCCCACCATCACTCATTCTACAATTCCATTCAATTATTTCCCTGTTTTCAAGTTTCTTCTTTTCTTGGACAGGAGGTGTGAGAGCACTGATACCTACAAACTCCTCACAAACTGAGTAACTGTGTTTCATTTGATATTTTCCCATCACATCCTGGAACCACACCCCTGTAAGAAGTGAGTATTTCCTCCAGCTCCTTTTCCCTCATTCTTTTTTTCTGGTAGTGACAACTATTCTTTATGCTTCCTCTTTGTCATAAGGGCAGATTTCAGGCTACTGGGGCCTTGTTACTGTGATTTCATGTAGCTGGCCATTGTGGCTCCCACAAAAATGTCTTGAAAAACATGACTTATACAACAGGTCTGGGTACTATGCTATCTTCATAAGAGGTCCAGATATGAAACCTTATTACATTAATTTGTTTCTTTTAAAGTAATAAAGGAAAAAAACCAGGCTATCACATCTTTTTGAATACAGTTGTTAAGAAAATACAACATGGAAAAAGGACAAAGAGCTGCTTTGGCTTGATAGCTTTTTTATAAAGACAGTGGTGAAAATCTCTAATGTATATTCACTAGTTTGTACCAAGTTGCAGGGCTGAATTTTGATAAATCAACCCCTCTGTGTATAAAGACCATTTCTTGTTTAAGTGCATCACATTTTGATTTTCACTCTTTAAGGAGTAACTGTCAATAATGCCATTTTAAATACTCCTCTTTTTTTTTTTTTTTTTTTCCTAGTTTGTGTACTTTAATGACTATGCTGCAGAACTTTGGTTTTTTTCTTTAATAGTTCTTACTGATTTCATGCTGTGGTTATATACTGAACATTAGAAATTATCTGCAGAGAGAATTAGAGGGTGTAAGTGTGATTGTCTGAGTCATGTAAATGCCAAAAGCTTTTTGTGACATTTCTCAGACTTTAAAAATGGAAATATGTTATTTGCGCATTGGCTCCTGATGGAATATGACACACTGCAGGCACGTAGTTAGTTTAAGTTTAAGCTTTAGGCCATTAGGGGCTCTGTAAAAGGGGGACCACATGCTTCTAGAAATAAATGCAGCAAACTGCTTTCTGTACGGACATCCCTTGTTGATGAGCCAAAGAAACTCCATCAGGTCAGTGAAAGCAAATAAGATTTATGGGCTTGCTGGAGCCTGTTTTCCAGAGCCAAACATTATGGAATGTAATTCTGAGTTGATGTAACTTTTGTCTTTTCTCCCAAATGAGTTTCAACATCCTTGTATTTGCCTATGAAATATTAATGTTGTCCAGTACAATCTGTGTTTAAATGCAGAACTTTGAGCTGAATTATATTTCAAGTTCACAGAAGGGAACACCATCCTCTTAAATCTGTGATCTGTAAGCACTTCACATCCTCCAACATGAATAGTTTCCCTTAAATTAATCCCAAAATATTCTTTTTACTTATTGTGTTACCTATCTTGCTAGAGAGCAAGCATATAAGATTTTTCCAGCTCTCTATCTCATTCAGGCCTTTCTCAAAACCCAAGTGAAAATCACAGGGGATGACAAACAAGCAACTGTCCCTGCCAGTTCTCAGACAGAAGCAGCCAGATGGGACTCAGTAACACAGTTAAACATTGGACCCACCCCACTAAAATTTTGTACCAACTCTATACTTACAGGACTCCAGTTTTGCTGTCTCTGGACATATCAGAGTGATGCATTTGTAGTTCTTTATCCATATTCACTTTCTGAAGAAAGAATGAGGAATGCCTGTTCAAATGTACTGCCTGAGCTGAAGGGTGTGAGTGGTCAATGAGTTGTAGATATGTGATGAGCCCAGTGCATCTCAGCAACTAATGTTAAATGTTCTCAACACACCTCAGGATTAGGATGTAAAAATAGTTTTGCCTAGCAAACACAGTTGCAGTTTGGAAACAAACATCCTCTGAGATCTGTGTGTATTAATAAACTCTTCTTTGTCTCTGTTGTGATTTTTTTTTTTTTTAAGGAGCTAAACTGGTGTAATCCCTCAATATGTAGTATTTAATTTTCAGTTGATCTTATGAGTTGTCCTGGGCTGAATGTCAGGTGCACACCAAGACACCAAGCTCCCCCTCCTCAGCTGGAGAGGGGAGAGAAAAAAAAATGGAAAGCTCATGGTTTGTGGTAAGGTCGGGGAGAGATCACTAACCCATCTCCATCTCCTCTTTCCCTGGGGTCACAGGTCCTGCCAGGAGCCTGTTCCAGTCTGGGCTTCCCACAGGGTCATAGCTTCTTTCGGGCATCCACCTGCTCAGCTGTGTGGTCCTCCATGGGATGCACATGGATCTCTGTTCCACCATGGACCTCCATGGGCTGCGGGGGCACAGCTGATTCACCATGACCTTCTCCATGACCTGCAGGGCAATTTCTACTCTAGCACCTGGAGTACCTTCTCCTCATCCTTCCTCACTGACCTTGATGTCTATAGGGCTGTTTCTCTCACATATTCCCACTCTTGTCTGTATAATATCTTTTCTTCCTACTTAAACCTGTTATCCCAGATAACAGATTTCATTGATGGTTTTGGTCTTGGCCAGTGACAATTCCATCTTGGAGCCCTCTGGCATTGGTTTTGTCAGCTTCTGGCATCTTATGAGAGACACATGTAGCCACTCCGCTACCAAAACCCTTCCATGTAAGCCCAATACAAATGGTAAATATTTTCTTTTTAATCAGACATATATTTCTATTTTTACTTAATAGATGAAAAACCCCATCATGCTCATATATATAAAGCACCAGTGAGAAAAGGATACAGATACAGAAATCAGGTTATCCACATCTATCAACTGCCCTCACTTTCTGATGCAGTCCCTGCTTTTTGAGAGCTTTTGGAGAGTGGCTTATACAAACCAGTGAGAAAGCCATCATGACTTCCAACAAATACTGTTGCTTTGCCTTATAAAACTGTTATGGACTTTTTAAAGAGTTTGTGCAGTTTACAATTACAGGTTTCTGCAGAACATGCGATAACAGGGAGATGAACCATATTCAGAAAATTATTCCTACCTGAAAACTCAATATTAAACAGAAGCACAGTAGCAGGTAACTCTATCACTCCTTCTTCAAGGGCATGACACAATGAAAATGAAGAGAGTTCTGAACTACTGACCTCATACAGTCTTCTGGAGAAACAGACATCAGCAGAAAGCAAAGATGACAAGGTTTTAATGTGCTTTGTGAAGAAGAACTTGGCTTCAGAGCATGAGAATAATTTGTCTTCTTGCCAGGTGGTCTGTGGTCTTTCCTTCATTGGGTCTCAGTATCATTTTAGCCACTCACTTGGAATCTATTATCATACCTCACTGTAATTCTGATTATCACTCATCTCAGTAACTGGTAGCTTTTCTATTATTAACTAATCATCTGTTGGCCCTGTGGGAGTTCCCCAGCTTCCAGGCCTTTTTAGTGAGGTTGAATTAGATTACCTGACCTTATTAAAACTTAGATTTAACCCAAGTAGGAATGGGAAAATATCCTTTTAGTGTTCATACACATAAAAATGTATCATTAAACATATTTAGGTCACCTAAGTTGCATGGCAAACTGCACCAGTCTGACTTAGTGCAAAGAAAGCATGCTAGTGATATGGGTAAACTGAGCATCATGGTAAGAATTCCTGTTGCACACATGTTTTAAAACAATTGAGATCATAGTTTTTGAATCTTGGATGTGAATAGCAGCATGAATGTTTTGAACATTTTAAACTGACTGCAGGTAATTATTTGATTAATAAGAAATGCTGTATAGGGCCCAATCCAAACTCCAGTGAGGTCAGTTGAAATATATCTAACTCTGGTTTATAGGAGACCCAGCAAGAGATATTACAGTCAGTGTTTCCCAGCAACGTGTCTAGGATGTTGTTGCGTAGTAATAACATGGGATGTCACAAGATTACAACTGTAGACTCCTTAATGAAGCCCTGACTTAAAATCATAATCTACTTTGGAATTGTCATCTGTGCCATGCTATGTAATTAAAAAAATGCATTTTATAACTTTGGATTACTCTATATTTTATAATAATCACATATATTAAAAAATACAAATGCAAAATATGTCTTTTCCGTTACATCATCTTCAAGGAATAACTTTATACTTCGAGGAATAACTTTATAGAGGATAATTTCCTGCTCCAGCTGGTAAATGAACCTACCAGGGGTGGGGCCCCACTAGACTTGTTGTTTACAAACAGAGAGGGGCTGGTGGGAGATGTAGTGTTCGGAGGCCGCCTGAGGTACAGTGACCACGAAATAATAGAGTTTGCAATACTCAGGGATACAAGGAAGGCCACCAATAAAACCTCCACACTGGACTTCCGGAGGGCAGATTTTGGCCTGTTCAGAAGACTGATCCAGAGCACACCCTGGGAAAAAAACCTTGAAAACAAGGGGGTGCAGGAGGGATGGATGTGCTTCAAGAAGGAAGTCTTGAGTGCACAGGAACAGGCTGTACCACTGTGCCCAAAGGCAAACCAACGAGGTAGACGACCAGCTTGGTTGAAAAGGGAGATTCTGAAGGAAATCAGGGATAAAAAGAGACCTTACAGAGTATGGAAAATAGGGCTGGCTACTCAGGATGAGTTTAGAAGTATAATTAGGTTATGCAGAAAGAAAATTAGAGAGACAAAAGTGCAATTTGAAGTCAATTTGGCTACTTCTGTTAGGAATAATAAAAAGCACTTCTATAAAGACATTAATAACAAAAGGAGGGGCAAGGAAAACCTCCATTCCTTGTTGGACTTGGGGGGAAACATAGTTAACAGGGATGAGGAGAAGGCTGAGGTACTTAACACCTACTTTGCCTCAGTATTCACCATCAGGACAACTGGCCTCTGGAGCTGGCAGACAGGGACAGGAAGCCAAACAGCCCCCCTGTATTCCAGGAGGAAATAATCAGTGACTTACTGAGCCACCTGGATCCTCACAAGTCCATGGGACCAGATGAGATCCATCCTAGGGTGATGAGGGAGCTGGCTCTCCAACAGTCCTGGCTCACTGGGAGGTCCCAGGTGATTGGAAGTTGGAAATGTCACGCTGATCCACGAAAAGGGCTGCAAGGAGGACCTGGGAAACTCCAGGCCTGTCAGCCTGAGCTCAGTGCCTGGCAAGGTTATGGAGCAGATCATCCTGAGTGCAATCACACAGCACCTATGGGAGGGACAAGGGATCGGATCCAGCCAGCACAGGTTTAGGAGGGGCAGGTCCTGTCTGACCTACCTGATCTCCTTTTATGATCAGGTGACCCACCTGGTGAATGAGGGGCAGGCTGTGGATGTGTCTATCTGGACTTCAGAAAAGCCTTTGACACTGTCTCCCATAATATACTCCTGGAAAAGCTGGTAGCCCAGAACCTGGAGAGGGGTACTCTGTGCTAAGTTAAGAACTGGTTGGAGGGCCAGGCCCAGAGAGTGCTGGTGAACGGGGCTGCATCCAGCTGTCCGCCGGTCACCAGTGGTGTCCCCCAGGGATCAGTGTTGGGCCCAGTTCTGTTTAACATCTTTATCGATGATTTAGATGAGGGGACTGAGTCCATCATTAGCAAATTTGCAGATGACACTAAGTTGGGAGGGAGTGTCGACCTGCCGGAAGGCAGGAGGGCTCTTCAGAGGGACCTGGATAGGCTGGAGAGATGGGCTAATTCCAATGGGATGAAGTTCAACAAGGCCAAGTGCCGGGTCCTGCACTTTGGCCACAACAACCCCCTGCAGCGCTACAGGCTGGGCACAGAGTGGCTGGAGAGCAGCCAGGCAGAAAGGGACCTGGGAGTTTGGATTGACAGGAAGCTGAACATGAGCCAGCAGTGTGCCCAGGTGGCCAAGAAGGCCAATGGCATCCTGGCCTGGA